>NW_022632175.1:7044-15479 GCF_010015895.1 Lontra canadensis | reverse complement strand
GTCTTCATATCAAGAAGTTAAGAACTTGCCCAGAGACTGTGATGTTCAGACAACCAAATTCCTGGAAAATTGGACCAGATATATTTTATCTCCTTGTATTTCCTTCCCCAAACTAAGGTATTTAACTAGAACAATATAGGGTTCAGTGACAAGATAATTTCTATTTTAGACATAGAGGTAAAGAGGAAGAAGTATTTAAGGTTAATACTAACTGCTTTTTTCCACCCCACGGATGTAAATGTTTTATTCTATTTACCTAGGTTCAAGTCAGAAAGTGATGTAAGACAATGATGCAGGGGCTGTTGGAAATATTTACCCCCCACTTTTGGCATTAAAAAATCCATTTAAGTGTTCATAATGGCCATGCATCTATATAAACAACTGAATAGGAATATGTGCTTTGGGAGTGATGGAAACCAAGAATGGACCAATCCCATGTCAGGGAGTAATGGGAAATACATAAAGAACAATCCTAGGTCATGAGAGTCCATATTCAAATTTCTCTTGCTGCCTACCTGCCTTCCTTTTTTTCCTTAAGTGTCTGATTTTACTTGAGTTAAACTCTGGAGATTCTTCCTTACACCAAAATATATTTTAGGTCAATACATATTATGTAGCTTTACTTACCACAAGGAACCTATTGTCATGTCCTAAAAATTCAGAATGGTTTAGTGGGAGGAGGTAGTATGATTCCTGACAGTTGGTCTTTGTAATGCAAGTGCCTGATTTAAGTTTTGATTGCCAAGGCATCCATTTCAGACAGGCACCCCTTTCCAAGATGCTCTTAGATAAACACATTACCAGCCACACAGCTAACTAGATAACCCCCACACTTCCTTTGTTTTACAGATCTCCGGTGATTCTGATAATTGACCATTTGGTTTCTTTCTCTTGCTGTGCTTTAAATTCCCATTCTTGTGTTTTAAATTCACTTATAAAGAGTGATCCTGAGATATCCTAGGCCCCACCCTCAAGCTCAATAAAAGCAGAACCCCAGGCCCCCACACACTCCCCTGTCTTCACTTCTCTGTGTGGTCCCATTTACCATATGATTTCAGGACTCATAACTAATAAACCTTTTCTCTTTCAAAGTTTTCTGATGGTTTCTGCTGAAGGCAGCTTGCAGTCATCACAAGAAGCACAAGGACCAGTCCAGCCACAACATTGGTTATCCACAGACTGAAACCAGCTCACAAGGTGGGGTGGGGGGTATGGAAAACAGATCACTGCCTATAGATTTTGGAAATGAGGATTGACAGTGAGTGGTATATAAGACTGTACTTTATGAAAGATGGGAGAGGTGTAGCAATATCCGGAAACACTAGCTCTACACCTGGAACAGAATTTCAGTAAATTTCTCCAGAAAGAGATATTGAATTAGACTGTGGGAAATAATTTAAAATTTTTTTTAAGAACAGATTAAATTTGTGTCACTTTGATTTAAGCTTCTATCACTAGCAGGGCATTTGTCAAATGAATTGAATCTGTACAGTACCTAAAAATTATTGTAAGAATAAAGCCATTCCTAAATGATTAAAGTTATCTTTATGAAAAAAGAGCATACAGAAGATTATTTTATAGTAGGTACTATACAGGAAATATTAAGACCTGGAATTAAGCATCGTCCAGAACTGTCAAGGTTGGCTTACATTAAAGATGAAGCTGCAAAAGTGAGTAAATATTTAGAGCACAGGGAGATACAGACTGAGGGAGACAGGTGATCATAACAGGGAAGAGTTTATAAGTTAACAGACTAAATGTATTTTTTTAAAGAGAGAATAAGAGTACAGAAGTGCTAGAAGTTCTTTTAAAACATGACCTCTAAGGTTTATATTCCTATCATTGTAATATATTTATCTGTGCTATGTATTTAAATTTATATTTTTGTAAATGATATGTGACAGTTCTTTGGAGTGTGTAATGTTGTAAACTCATTTGCAAACAATTTCTAAGTGCATTTAAAACACTGATGAGGGGTGCCTGGGTGGCTCAGTGGGTTAAAGCTTCTGCCTTTGGCTCATGTCACGAACTCAGTGTCCTGGGATCCAGCCCCACATCGGGCTCTCTGCTCAGCAGCAAGCCTGCTTACCCCTCTCTCTCTGCCTGCCTCTCTTGCCTACTTGTGATCTCTCTCTCTGTCAAATAAAAAAATAAAATCTTAAAAAATAACAAAACACTGATGAACTCAGGTTTGCAGTTTGGGTCCTACAGGGGACCTAGATGTCCTAGTCTCCACATAATCCAGACTACCATATTTTGATGATTTGTCTAAATTGGAGATTAATAACAAGTCAGATATGTTAGCTTAAAATCAAATCATTGGCAATAATTTGAAAATGGGAGCTTTCATCAGATTTAAGTGTCAATTTGGAAAGTCTTAATGTAAATACCTACTGTATACTAACAAGTTACATAGAGGATTTCTGTGTTTCTCATGATTTAGGTTATCAATATATTACCAAAGATAGAGTAGAATTATCATTGTTAAAACAATCAACTTTAATTTAATCAACTTTAAAAGTCATCTTATAACTTTTACCTAGAATTTCTCAAAAAAAAAAAAAATTCTGGCCCAATTTTTTTTTCTTTAATTTCTACTTCATCTGAAATTAATATGTCTGCTCCAAATTTTATGTGTGTTTTCTCTGAGGATTGTATATTATTTAACTTTGTTCTTTGGTTTTCTTTATGATATGGACCTCTATACCATATATACATTTTTATAAAATTAACAGATTTATTTCTACTTATATAGGGCCATTTACATAATTTATCCTAATAGCCCAATCAGTGTATTTTATCTGCCTTTTGTCAGTTTAACATTTTATTGATTTATTTAGGAATCCTTTGGTTTCTCTGTTTTATTGATACCGTTTTATTTAATATTTTTATAGTGATTTATGCATTTACATTATTTTTATTCTTAGAGGTTCCTTTTGTGTTTTCCAAATAATAGTAATTAAATGATATTTCAACATTTTTAAAATATCCTGACAGCGGTACTTGTCAGTATGCTATCTGAGAAACAGGATGACCCTCTCTCAGGCTATTATTCCTTAGAAGAATCCTGCTATTCAGAGATTGATAAAGTGTGTCGTGATTGGCTCCTATTTTTAGCCCTATCTTCAACTTCCTAAAGCCCACATGCAAAAGACATTACTATATTTTTTTCTCAAGATACGATTTATTTAAAGTTCCATGGTTTTTCGTGTTTGTTTTTCTGGAATATGTGTATAGTTATTAATATTTAAATAATATTGTTTAATAAAAATAGCTTCAGAAAAATAATAACCAACTTTGTCTTTTGTAAATGGACACCATTTGTCTGTTAAAGAACTAGGTGAGTATTAAGCACGAAAAAGAATTTGTTGTCTACATTGATAAATGAATGAATAAAAAATACACATATAAAATAATCTATTTGGCTTAAACAATATTCATACTCAAATTCCCTGGAAGTCAGAAAAAATTGTTTTTTTTGGCCATTGAAATGAAATTGAAATTTGAAGAAAAAAGGCAAAAGAAATTAAGACAGTGACTATGACCAAGACATTTTCTCTTTTATCTCTATCTAGGAGGACCCACAAATTCTCTAAGATGATTAATGATCATCCTAGCTTGATGATGTTAATGCTAAACCAAACAGACCTGACTCCAGCCTCATTCATCCTTAATGGGATCCCAGGACTGGAGGACATGCACATGTGGATTTCCTTCCCATTCTGCTCCATGTATGCTGTGGCTGTGGTAGGGAATTGTGGGCTCCTCTACCTCATCCTCTATGAGGACTCCCTGCACAGGCCAATGTACTATTTTTTAGCTATGCTTTCCCTAACTGACCTTTTTATATGCTCTAGTACAATTCCTAAAGCTCTCTGCATCTTCTGGTTCCATTTCAAGGAAATCAGCTTTGATGGATGTCTGGTCCAGATGTTTTTTGTCCATACCTTCACAGGGATGGAGTCTGGGGTGCTCATGCTTATGGCCCTGGACCGCTATGTGGCTATCTGTTACCCTCTGCGCTACTCTACTTTTCTCACCAACTCTGTTATTGCAAAGGCTGGGCTTTCTACCTTTCTCAGAGGAGTGTTGCTCATCATTCCCTTCACTGTCCTCACCAAGCGCCTGCCCTACTGCAGAGGGAATATAATTCCCCACACCTACTGTGATCACATGTCTGTAGCCAAATTATCCTGTGGGAATATCAAGGTCAATGTCGTCTATGGTCTGACAGTTGCCCTCCTGATTGGGGGCTTTGACATCCTGTGCATCACAGTCTCCTACACCATGATCCTCCGGGCAGTGGTCAGCCTCTCTTCAGCAGATGCTCGACAGAAGGCCTTCAGCACCTGCACTGCCCACATCTGTGCCATTGTTTTCTCCTACAGTCCAGCTTTCTTCTCTTTCTTTTCCCACCGCTTTGGGGGCCACACAATCCCTCCCTCTTGCCACATCATTGTGGCCAATATTTATCTGCTCTTGCCTCCCACTATGAACCCTATTGTCTATGGGGTGAAAACCAAGCAGATACGAGACTGTGTCATAAGGATCACTTCAGGTTCTAAGGACATCGAGTCCCAGAGCAAATGAGAGGGATTTTTGCCTGGGTTGGGATGTGAAGTGAAAGAACGCTTCTCTCTGTCTGTTTAGGCAGGAAAATTTCCAAGAATAGGTATATGCTTTTTCCAGGTAAGCATGATGAGTAGTTCATTCCCATTAAATTTTCTGCAGAATACCAACGTAATTTTTCATGCTGCATCACCCTCCATATGAGTTTTTTACCTCCAGGCTTTCTGTGTAAGTTTACCTCCAGGACTCAGTAATATTAGGTTCCAAGAGAGAAAAATATTAATGAGAAGCTGGGAGAATTATCTAGAAAATTGAATCAAGTGAAACTAATTATCTGGGGTTAGATGACCCAAATCATTCTTTTTCTTTTTGACTGTAAGTGGAATTTCTAGATTGATGACTATATTTAACTCTGGAAAAAAATATATTACATATTCTCATTATTCACAGAAATCCTGTTTTCTTAGCAATTTTTAAAAGATGAAATTAGAAAGTGTTCTGTGTGTGAGGTGTAAGCCTCTGAGGTCTTATGAGAACCTTGGTGACCTTGTACCTGACCAAGTCTGTCCTAGCATGAGACATTCAGGCAATTGCTTCCTTCCCAACTGGTGGGTTGCCTTTTGTCTTCAAGGTGGCTTTTAAAGAATGTGCAGTTTGGAAGGAGCTATGAATAACAGTTATGAGACTTATGAAATATATTAATGACAGTTATTAATGACTACTACAAAATACAATAAATGTATTTCTACAAGTACAGGGCTATGGAGAGCAAAGTTACTTTTCTTCTTTCGAGCTGAGAATTGAACTAAGAATTGCTTGAGTGTTTTCTGTATAATATCTTTCTAAATTGACATGAGGTAAGAAACTACAAATAATGATAGTTTTTACAGCATTGTCACAGATACCATAAAGAAGACGGCAAAGTTGATTTTTCCTGCCCAACTTCTAAGAATAACTTTTCTCTGATGTTGGTAATTTATGCTCATTAATTTCTGTTTTGTTGAAATGTAACCTCAAGTGTTTTTTTTTTTATTTTATAAAGGCATAAAACAAATAAGTGTTCATCACAAAATCACTCTCTTTTCACATTTTATTTCTCTGTATCTTGATAACAAAATTTCTTTAAAGGCTACCAGTGTTCATTATCCCTAGTCATACATCTTGAAATAATTCTTACCCATTTCTTGTTTTCTGCAGAATATCTTTCATTGCTTCATTGAAATTGCTTTTGTCCCTTTCACAAATGACTTCATATTACTAAAGCCAATGGTCCTTCTCTATGCCTATCTTGGCCTATCTCTCAAAAATATTGAATATAATGGATTAGTCCCTTCGTATAGAAACCCTCTCTTTTCTTTCTTTCTTTTTAAAAAATTAACATATAATGCATTATTTGCTCCAGGTGTACAGGTCTGTGAATCACCTGGCTTACAAGTTTCACAGCACTCACCATAGCACATACCCTCCCCAATGTCCATAACCCAGCCACCCTATCTCTGCCCCACCCCTACCCCCACCAACCCTCAGTTTGTTTCACCAGATTAAGAGTCTCTTATGGTTTGTCTCCCTTCTGATCCCATCTTGTTTCATTTTTTTTCCTTACCTACCCCCTCACAACTCTGTGCCCTGCCTCTCGAATTCCTCAGAGCAGAGAGATCATATGATAATTGTCTTTCTCTGAGTAACTTATTTCACTCAGCATAATACCCTCTAGTTCCATCCACATCATTGCAAATGGCAAGATTTTGTTTCTTTTGATGGCTGTGTAGTAGTCCATTGTGTATATGTATGTATGTGTATGTATATATATATGTATATGTATATGTATATGTATATGTATATGTATATACACACACACCACATCTTCTTTATCCATTCTTCTGTTGATGGACATCTAGGTTCTTTCCATAGTTTGGCTATTGTGGACATTGCTGCTATAAACATTCAGGTGCACGTGCCCCTTCAGATCAGTTCAGATCACTACATTTGTATTTTTAGGGTAAATACCCAGCAGTGCGATTGCTGGGTAGTGAAACCCTCTCTTTTCTTGAATTCTGGAACACATCACACATTCTAAGTCATTCTTCCTTCTCACTGAATGTTCCTTATAGTTCCATTTGCTTTCCCATTTCCTCTGAATTTCTTTATACAAGCATATCCCTGGGATCAACTCTCTTTTTGCACTCATTCTCTAGGCATTCCAGTACACATAGACATAAATGCCATTGTATGCTAATAACTGTCAGACTTACTAATTCAGCAATAGACTCATGGAAGCTCAGGTGCAAGTTCAAAGTGAAGAAAACTTCATGATACCTTTTTCTTAATGGCATTCTCTCATTTCTAGGTCCTTTTCTTGTTTTGCCTTTTGTTTTCATCTTATTTCACTTTTGATCTTCAGGCCATTGACATTCTCCATATGTTTGACATATATTCTTAAACATCTGACTATGAAGTCATTCACAAATGTTTATTTTAGAAACTTATATCCATTTTATTGCACTAAAATAGTATGTTCCTTACTTTTTACTCAATTATTTTTTAAAAAATGTATTTTTAAAAATTACATATACTTCATTTCTTGCTTCTGATTATTTTATGAACTTTATAAACTTTCTTAGCGTGCAATCAAGACTATTTTCTTAATCATTCCTTGATTGTAAATATCTAAGTTTTTTCACTCTCTGTCACCACAGATATATGATAAACATCTTTACTCACATGTACATATACACACATGCAGGCCTTTATGGAACTGGGGATATTTTATTCAGAATATATACTGTGGTGTGAGTCTGCAGAATCATAATCTCTGCACACTACATTTAATGAAGCAGCCTTAGACTGCTGGTCAACTTTTCAATACAAACAATGGAAGCCAAAATACAATGAAATGACATTTTTGAAGTGCCTAAAAAACACTTGCAACTTAGAATCCTGGTCTCATGAAGGAAGGGAAAACTGAAGGGAGGAAAATCAGAAGGGGAGACAAACCACAGGACTATGGACTCTGGGAAACAATCTGAGGGTTTCAGAGGGGAGCAGAGTGAGGGGATGGTGTAGCCCAGTGATGGGTATAAAGGAGGGCATGTGTTGCAATGAGCACTGGATGTTATATGCAAATAATGAATCATTGAACACTACATCAAAAACTAATGAAGTACTGCATGGTGACTAACATAACATAGTAAAAAACAAGGAGATAAAATAAATACCTATTCACATAAACAAATGCTGAGAGGAAATATTCAAGTAAGTATGTTATTCAGAATATAGAATAATGATTACCTGATGGAAGCTCAGAATGAAATATGGGAATGCATAACAAAACTAACATTGAAGAAAAATACAGTGGTAATAATAACACCTATTTTATTGGTCAAAAATGGCAGGAGGAACAAAGGAAAGAACAGATGGGACATGGTAAAAAAGACAATACAAACATGGCAAACTTGACAAAAATTATGTCAGTAATTACATTAATGTAAGTTGACTAAGCAATTCAGTGAAAGAAAATGAAATGAAAAATAAAATATCCTTAGAAACTATATTATTTTAGAAGATATTACATATATATTATGTATATATGAACATATACATTATATATAAATAAATGAATAATTATGTGTGTTATACGTACACATCTATATATTATATATATACCATATATATACTATATACTATATATTATATACTATATGATATATATAGTGTGTATATATAGTGTATATAACATATATAGTGTACATACACACACATATATGTATATATGCACTATATACTACATATTATATACTATATACATATATAGACATATATACATATATATGTATAGTACTATATAATGTATAGTATATATATATATA
>NW_022632175.1:0-7034 GCF_010015895.1 Lontra canadensis | reverse complement strand
TAACCAGCAAAGTAGATTTTAACACAATAAATATTAGGAGTAATAAAATGTAAAATTTCATAATGATTACAATGGCGATCCATGAGGAAAATATACCTAAATTCGTACATGGTTAATATCATTATAGAAACATACACACATAAACATACTCACAAAAGAGGTGGATAGGATTAGAAGGGGAAATTGATAAATCCACAATGAAATCATAGTTGGATATTTTAACACAACCTCTCAGCAACTGAAGAGCAGAGAATTAGAAAAATATAAATAGTACAGACTATCTGAACATAAGCAACCGACTGACATGCACAGTAAACAACATCCACCAGCTTTAAATATAGTTTTGTT
Organism: Lontra canadensis; assembly: GCF_010015895.1. NCBI lineage: Eukaryota > Metazoa > Chordata > Mammalia > Carnivora > Mustelidae > Lontra > Lontra canadensis. Next base: position 6,686 of record NW_022632175.1, on the reverse strand, counting down.
TCTCAGACTAATATCAAACATTTGCCAAAGTGAACAAGAAGAGGATGTCAAGCGCAAATTTACCCATACATCTGAAAACATAGATGCCATAGGCACCTATTAAAAACACTGCAAACAATTTTAGAAGGAATGTAAAGTTACAGTGGTCATAGATCTATCAAGAAAATGAACTAGTTCTCTAAAATCTCCAGAAAGAAACACTGCACTGTTGATGGAAATGCAAATTGGTAAAGTCACTGACAAACAGTACAGAGGTTCCTTGAAGAATGAAAAATATAAGAATACCATATGATTCAATAAATATGCTATTGGGTATTCATGCAAAGAAAGTGAAAACATGAATTGTAAAAGATATGATGCACCACTATGTTTACTGCAGCATTATTTACAATAGCCAAGATAGGGAAGCAACCTCACTATGCATCTATAGACAAATGAATAAGAAATGAAGAAGGTGTGAGACGCACACACACACACACACACACACACACAAACACACTGGAATATTACTCAGCCATAAAGAAAAATGAGATTTGCCATTTGTGACAACATGGATGGACTTAGAGGGTATCATGAAATAAACAAATCAGAAGAAGAAAAACAAGTCAGAAAAAGAAAAACATATACCATTTGATTTGTTTTAGATGTGGAATATAAAAAATGAAACAAATGAATAAACAAATAAAAAACAGAATCAGACCTATAAATACAAGGACAAACTGATGTTGCCAGAGGGGAGGGGAGTGGGGGCTGGCTGAACTAGATGAAGGGGAGTGGGAGGTACAGGCCTCCAGTTATGGAATGAGTAAGTGATGGGGATAGAAGGTACGGCATAAGGAACAGAGTCAAGGGTATTGTAAGAGCACTGTACAGTGACACAGAGCAGCTACGCTTGTCGTGAGCATAGCATAATGTATAGACTTGTTGAATCACTATGTTGTATACCTGGAACTAGTGTAACATTTTCTGTAAACTCTACTCAAAAGGGAAGAAAAAAAAATTAAAGGAAAAATTTTAAAAATAATAAAAGAATTATTCTTTGGTCATAGAAATGATTAATATTACCTCCACCATAGCTTCTAAATCTATTCACTTTTCTTCATCTCCACTGCCCCATCCTAGTTCAACACCCAGTCATCATCACTCCTTTATATTACTGCCATTCACCTGATTTACTTATATTTATTCTTGCCACATATAATCTGGTCTTGTCATTGCTGTGAGGTCTTAATTCTCCTTAAAAACTTTAGTGGTCCCTTGTGATTTTAGCATAAATTTGCTTATAAGTCTCTGGCCTCTGTTGTTAGCTCAACAGCTCTATATCACATCATATCTCATTTTCTAGCACAGTTTAGGGCTCCAGCCATATTTATCCTTCTCTATTACCTTGAATTTAACATAATCCTCTCATTTCAGAATCTTAAAGTTCTTAGAATCCTTTCCCTTCCCCTCATTCCCATCAATCAAACAAACACCATAGTTGAGACCTACTCCAAGTATCCTCAGTACGAACTAGTGTTTCTTCTGTAAATCCTTTTCTGACATCAAGACTAACTTAATTCTCATTAATATGCTATCATAACTCTGGGTACTTTTGAATTAAAGCACTTCTCCCAGTTCAAAGAAGTTGAAGTTAAAAGAAATGTTAGATTCTTTGTTATAGTGTTTCATCCCCCTGTCCAAATTAGACCACAGTTTCCATGTAAACATGGACCATGACATTCTATGCCTACCATATTTTGTAAACACAGAAGAACACCATATATAGTGAATAAATACTTTCTCCTCTAAGAGTTTTTTTTTTTTTTAAAGCATGACATCATAACCACAGATTTTAGAATCCCTTGAAATGTTTTAGTCAAGAACAATTCAAACACTAATAAAGTTGCCCACTTTTTATAGGGCCATTTTCGTTTCATAAATGAATGTATTTTTCTGTTTATATATGATTTCATGTATTATTGATAGGAAACATATCTCTGAATTAATCTCCTCCCCCAACCTATTGGGATTTAATATCCTAGGATCTCTCCTCTCTCTATGGGCTGTTCTCTCTTCACGTCTCCCAGGGAAGTCTGTTATCCTTAGATCCCTGAGCTGTTTACTACTCCCCATAAATTCCAGAGCTCATAATTTTTATGCCATCTGTGATCTGAGAACACATCCTCAGCTCATCTGTAAAGCTCCTTTCTCAGTGTTATGTCTTTTTTTCCAGATAGTAAACCCCTGCCATTGCCAGGACCTCAGACTGTGAGTCTCTGCTCATAACCACAGTTAAGTACTGAAACCTTGGCTTCATCAGATTGATTAATCCCAGAGTATCCAATGGTTTATCTTTAATCTTTTCTTTTGTTGTCTTGGCAATATCCTGCATAAGGGATGGACACTTTCCCCTGTCCTGACAGGAAATAGAGGTTTAGAGAAACTTTTTAAGGAGGTGAGGGCTAGAATTAGAGAATATAAGGTTATATGGTGCTCTAGAAGTGATTTCATCTATAAAACAACTACCAGATTATTTTCAGGGAGAATATATTAACTGTTTTCCATAGCAGGATCACATGCCATGTCCTGCTAATCTCTAACTGCTAAAAAATATTTAAAACACAATTTCCCTTCTGGGGACTCACATCTGCTCCTTCTCTTAGTTGGGTTGCACAAATATCGGTGAGGGGAAAACATCAAACATACAAGGCTGTGTCTTTAATAGGAAGATGTGTAATTATACATGGGTATTTGGCAAAACTACCAGGCTTCATACAGCCAAGTGGGTGACACATTTCTAAGCTCTCAAGATGGAGCTAGGAAGCTGAAATCCCCAGAATTCTGATCTAATAGTCCAAAGTCAAACCAGCTTCATCTCCAAGCCTTTTTGTGTCTGTTTTGTCACAATTTGCTATGAATACATTTAGATGACTTTAGTGTTCATCAAATTACATTACCATTAAAGAAAGATGATTTGCTCCATGATTAGGCAGTGCATGTTTATTCAAACATAGAGGCAGCAAGAAATTTCTGGAAAGAAACATTTATCCAATTGTGAACAGGAATCATCTTTTGTTGGTGATAACATGAGAGTATTTTGATCTTTTTCAGATATGTTTTCCTATATTTAAAAGTAATTATATCAAGAATAAATCCAGGGAGATATATATATATATATATATATATATATAATCCCTAAATTCCACTTCTGAAGCCAAAATTACAGTTATGTTAATTAACTAGAATTTAAATAAAACTTTAAAAGAAGGAATAAATCCATAACTGTCTCATGTGCTACAAAAGAATTTAAACTTTATTTGGAAGAAAATGTGAGGGCATGGATTATTTTAAGAAACAGAATACCAGTTTTAGGACTGGATTGCTGACAAGAGGAAAGAATCACAGAGAAAGGCAAATAAATGTGACCATGTAAGGCTTCAGAGGCAGGGCTCAAGGAAGAGCTGCCTGAGTGAAGTAAAATAGGACAAGGAAGCAGTTGTTTACCAATAGGAAAGGTTTGTTTGTTAGTTCCCAGTTTTGCTAATTGGCTCCTGAACAGAATAAAAATTACATGATAAACAACAAAAGAGCCTAACAAAAGATGAGTCTAGCTTTGAACATGAATCAAAACGTGCAGTGACAGTGTCTTCAATGTTATGCACAAGTAATTCTTGTTTATTAATTAAAATCAAAATCATCTTATTACCTGTGCCTGAATCATATACTTATATGCCTTTATAGATTCTCTAAGACTAAAAAAAAAAAAAAAAAAAAAAAAATTCTATGATTTTCTCTATTGTGTGACTCCTGAAATCAACAAATTTGGCCCTGAACGTTTTGCTTTCCAAGCTATTCTTTTGAGACCTTCTCAAAAGTCCATACAAGGTAGGACATAAAAGAAGTTATTCCTCTTCCAATATGTACCATATGTATGTTTGTATGTTATTAGAGTCTATGATATAATATTTTTGGAGGCTATATAAAATATTAGTGGACATCTATAGCAACTGGGGATGGTGCAGCTATAAATTTTAATCTTCCATAATACTACATTAAAAAAATCTCTTTGTTATTAATAAAAACTTGGAGCACAATTGAGACAAAAATGAAGAAAATCATCCACTTGATTCCACATATTTCTGAAGAGATGATGAAAGTTTAAAAAAACAACAATGACAAAAGTCCTTGCTGAGGACAATGCAAACAGGGACCTGAGGTCCATGCTGAATTCACCCTGAATAGTCAACAATGATAATTGCTCCTTGGAATTTTAACATCCACTGTCAAAGTCCTGGAAAAACATTGTCATTTATTTTAAAAGGCTATAGGGAATGGACTACAGAATGCATTTTATTACAGCACAGTTTAAAAATAATGTTTGATAATAATTCTGCTCAAGAAAGCAACTTTGAAAACCATTTTCTTTTTCTCTTAGGAAAAGATGTCTGCATCTCTGAAAGGCTCTAACAGCTCCAAATTCCAGGTCTCTGAGTTCATCCTGATGGGATTCCCAGGCATTCATAGCTGGCAACACTGGCTCTCCTTTCCATTGGCAATACTCTACCTCTCAGCAATTGGTGCTAACATCCTCATCCTCATCACCATTTGTCAGGACCCTGCACTTCAACAGCCTATGTACTATTTCTTGGGCATTCTGTCTGTGGTGGACATGGGCCTGGCCACCACCATCATGCCCAAGATCTTGGCCATCTTCTGGTTTGATGCCAAGGTCATCAGCCTCCCTGAGTGCTTTGCTCAGATTTATGCCATTCACTGCTTTGTTGGCATGGAGTCTGGTATCTTCCTTTGCATGGCTTTTGACAGATATGTAGCGATTTGTCACCCTCTTCGCTACCCATCAATTGTCACCAATGCCTTAATCTTAAAAGCTACTGTGTTCATGGTACTTAGAAATGGCTTGTTTGTCATTCCGGTGCCTGTGCTTGCAGCCCAGCGTAATTATTGCTCCAGGAATGAGATTGAGCATTGCCTGTGCTCTAACCTTGGGGTCACTAGCCTGGCTTGTGATGACAGGAGGCCAAACAGCATCTGCCAGTTGGTTCTGGCATGGATTGGAATGGGGAGTGACCTAGGTCTCATAATACTGTCATACACTTTGATTCTGCGCTCTGTACTTAGACTGAACTCTGCTGAAGCTGCATCCAAAGCTCTGAGCACTTGTAGCTCCCATTTGATCCTTATTCTCTTCTTCTACACAGTAGTTGTTGTGATTTCAGTAACTCACTTGGCAGAACCCAAAGCTTCTTTGATTCCAGTTCTGCTCAACGTGCTGCACAACATCATCCCCCCTTCCCTCAACCCTATAGTTTATGCACTTAGGACTAAAGAACTCAGGGCAGGCTTCCAAAAGGTGTTTTGTTTGAGCCTAGAAAAGAACATAAGGCACCAAGGACCTTCTGCATGATACACAGGAACCTTGGTTTCTTCTAAAATGGATAGTAGAACTTCAAATATGATGGGGAAAGTAAATGCCTTTGAGATATCTTTTTCACTTTGTAAAAGCACCTGAAAACAACATTATAAAACATTCTGAATAATGAATAAATGAATGAAAATGAATAAATGAATAAAATGGATAAAAAAAACATTCACGGGGCACTTGGGTGGCTCTGTTGGTTAAGCGTCTGCCTTCAACTCCAGTCATGATCACAGGGTCCTCAGATCGAGCCACGCATCAGGCTCCTTGCTCATCGGGGACCTTCTTTCTCTTTCTCCTCCCTGCTCTTGCTCTCTCTCTCACTATCTCTGTCTCTCTCTCAAATAAATAAAATCTTCAAAAAAAATTCACAGTAGTTCCAAAATATTCTCAAGAGCTGAATGTATGTGAGAAAAGGAAGGACTTCCTACCAAACTAATCAAAAGGAATAAAAAGTAGAATTTATGATTTGTATTTCCCATCTGAAATAAAAAGTATATAGTAATACACACATCCAAGGAAATAAGTGAGTGGGACGTGAGTTACAGATCATGATTGTTTATTGATAGTTGTAACTTGGGACCAAAGTCTATCTGCCTGGACAAGTGTCTTTCCAATAATGTGCATGTAGAGGCAGGAATAGAAAATATTTCAGATGAGCAAAGCCAAATCAACCTATGATGGGGCTCTGGATTGAATAGGGAAAGATGACCAAACTTGGATAAACAGAATGTGAGAGGATCAAGTACATAGGTAGGAAGGTAAGAGGGGAGAGAAGACAAAGAGAGGGAAAAGACAGAATAAGACAGAGACTGAGAGAGAAAGGGAGAAAGGGAGAGAAACAGAGGCACAGAAGGATTTATCTTTTGCTCCATTTGGCTCTCCAGGTCTGCTCTCTGCCCTTTCCCCACCATCTGCACCCTGGAGCTCAGGATTCATAGAATGTGCAACCCAGGATCCTTTGTTTTCTAGCATCCCGTGAGGTTGTGCCAAGAGTTTGGGTTTTTTATTTTCTCCCAGTCCCTGAAGCCCTTGCCAGGCTTCTCACCAGTGACCACTACAGCTTGTACGGTTTATCAATGAACATTTTTAAAGGTTGTTGTTCTTCTTTAATTTTTTTTTTTTTTTTTTTGAGAGAGAGAGAGAGAGAAAGCACGCGAGCAGGATAGAGGGGCAGAGGGAGAGGGAGAAAGAGTAGGGACACACCCAGTGGGTAGCCCATTGCTATCTCACATCTCTGGCATTATTTCCTGAGCCAATATCAAGA
>NW_022632174.1:0-15493 GCF_010015895.1 Lontra canadensis | reverse complement strand
AAGACAGAAGAAAGAGAAATTAAGGAGTCCATCCCATTTACAATTGCACCCAAAACTATAAGATATCTAGGAATAAACCTAACCAAAGAGACTAAGAATCTATACACAGAAAACTATAAAGTACTCATGAAAGAAATTGAGGAAGACACAAAGAAATGGAAAAATGTTCCATGCTCCTGGATTGGAAGAATAAATATTGTGAAAATGTCTATGCTACCTAAAGCAATCTACACATTTAATGCAATTCCTATCAAAGTACCATCCATTTTTTTCAAAGAAATGGAACAAATAATCCTAAAATTTATATGGAACCAGAAAAGACCGCAAATAGCCAAAGGAATATTGAAAAAGAAAGCCAAAGTTGGTGGCATCACCATTCCAGACTTCAGGCTCTACTACAAAGCTGTCATCATCAAGACAGCATGGTACTGGCACAAAAACAGACACATAGATCAATGGAACAGAATAGAGAGCCCAGAAATAGACCCTCAACTCTATGGTCAACTAATCTTCGACAAAGCAGGAAAGAATGTCCAATGGAAAAAAGACAGCCTCTTCAATAAATGGTGTTGGGAAAATTGGACAGCCACATGCAGAAAAATGAAATTGGATCATTTCCTTACACCACACACGAAAATAGACTCAAAATGGATGAAGGACCTCAATGTGAGAAAGGAATCCATCCACATCCTTGAGGAGAACACAGGCAGCAACCTCTTCGACCTCAGCCACAGCAACATCTTCCTAGGAACATCGCCAAAGGCAAGGGAAGCAAGGGCAAAAATGAACTATTGGGATTTCATCAAGATCAAAAGCTTTTGCACAGCAAAGGAAACAGTTAACAAAACCAAAAGACAACTGACAGAATGGGAGAAGATATTTGCAAACGACATATCAGATAAAGGGCTAGTGTCCAAAATCTATAAAGAACTTAGCAAACTCAACACCCAAAGAACAAATAATCCAATCAAGAAATGGGCAGAAGACATGAACAGACATTTCTGCAAAGAAGACATCCAGATGGCCAACAGACACATGAAAAAGTGTTCCATATCACTCGGCATCAGGGAAATTCAAATGAAAACCACAATGCGATACCACCTCACACCAGTCAGAATGGCTAAAATTAACAAGTCAGGAAACGACAGATGCTGGCAAGGATGTGGAGAAAGGGGAACCCTCCTACACTGTTGGTGGGAATGCAAGCTGGTGCAACCACTCTGGAAAACAGCATGGAGGTTCCTCAAAATGTTGAAAATAGAACTACCCTATGACCCAGCAATTGCACTGCTGGGTATTTACCCTAAAGATACAAATGTAGTGATCTGAAGGGGCACGTGCACCCGAATGTTTATAGCAGCAATGTCTACAATAGCCAAACTATGGAAAGAACCTAGATGTCCATCGACAGACGAATGGATAAAGAAGATGTGGTATATATACACAATGGAATACTATGCAGCGATCAAAAGAAATGAAATCTTGCCATTTGCGACGACGTGGATGGAACTAGAGGGTATCATGCTTAGCGAAATAAGTCAATCGGAGAAAGACAACTATCATATGATCTCCCTGATATGAGGGAGAGGAGATGCAACATGGGGGGTTAAGGGGGTAGGAGAAGAGTAAATGAAGCAAGATGGGATTGGGAGGGAGATAAACCATAAGTGACTCTTAATCTCACAAAACAAACTGAGGGTTGCTGGGGAGAGGGGGGTTGGGGGGGTTGGGTTATTATGGACATTGGGGAGGGTATGTGCTATGATGAGTGCGGGGAAGTGTGTAAACCTGGCGATTCACAGACCTGTACCCCTGGGGAAAAAAAAATATGTTTATAAAAAGAAAAAGGAAAAAAGAAATGCATCTTGGTTCTTTCCACAGTTTGGCGACCGTGGCCATTGCTGCTATAGACATTGGGGTACAGATGGCCCTTCTTTTCACTACATCTGCCATTCCAATCAAAATTCCACCGGTATTCTTCAAAGAGCTGGAGCAAATAATCCAAAAATTTGTAGGGAACCAGAAGAGACCCTGAATTGCTAAGGAAATGTTGAAAAACAAAAATAAAACTGGGGGCATCACGTTACCAGATTTCAAGCTTTCTTACAAAGCTGTGATCACCAAGACAGCATGGCACTGGCATAAAAACAGACACATAGACCAGTGGAACAGAGTAGAGAGCCCAGATATGGACCCTCAACTATATGGTCAGTTAATCTTCGACAAAACAGGAAAAAATATACAGTGGAAAAAAGACAGTCTCTTCAATAAATGGTGCGGGGGAAACTGGGCAGCTATATGTAGAAGAATGAAACTCAACCATTCTCTTTTTCAATATTTCTTTAGCGATTCAGGGTCTCTTCTGTTTCCATACAAATTTTATGATTATTTTCTCCAGCTCTTTGAAAAATACCCATGAAATTTTGATCGGAATGCCATAAAAAGTATATATTGCTCTAGACAGTATAGACATTTTAACAATGTTTATTCTTCTGATCCAAGAGCATGGAATGGTCTTCCATCTTTTTGTGTCTTCTTCAATTTCTTTCATGAGTGTTCTGTAGTTCCTCGAGTACAGATCCTTTACCTCTTTACTTAGGTTTATTCCAAGGTATCTTATGGTTCTTGGTGCTATAATAAATGGAATCGACTCTCTATTTTCCCTTTCGGTATTTTCATTGTTAGTGTATAAGAAAGACACTGATTTCTGTACATTGACTTTGTATCCTGCCACGTTGCTGAATTGTTGTATGAGTTTTAGTAGTTTGTGGGTGGAGTATTTTAGGTTGTCCCTATAAAGAATCATCTCATCTGTGATGAGAGAGAGTTTAAGTACTTCCCTGACAATTTGGATACCTTTTATTTTACTTTGTTGTCTGATTGCTGTTTCTAGGACTTCTAATACTATGTGGAACAAGAGTGCTGACAGTGGGCATCCTTGTCGTGTTCCTGATCTCAACGGGAAGGCTGCTAGATTTTTCCCATTGAGGAGGATATTTGCTGTGGGTCTTTCATAGATAGATTTTATGAACTTCAGGAATGTTCCCTCTATCACTATAGTTTGAAGTGTTTAAATCAGGAATGGATGCTGGATTTTGTCAAATGCTTTTTCTGCATCAATTGAGAGGACCATGTGGTTCTTTTCTCCTCTCTTATTGATTTGTTCTATCACATTGATTGATTTACAAATGTTGAACCATCCTTGTAACCCAGGGATGAATCCCACCTGGTCATGGTGGATAATCTTTTCAGTGCGCTGTTGGAACCTGTTTGCTAGGATCTTGCTGAGAATCTTAGCATCCATATTCATCAGTGATATTGGTCTGAAATTCTCCTTTCTGGTAGGGTATTTGCCTGGTTTGGGAATCAGGGCAATGCTAGCTTCATAGAAAGAGTCTGCATGTTTTCCTTCTGCTTCAATTTTTTGAAACTATTCAGGGGAATAGGTGTTATTTCTTCTTTGAAAGTTTGGTAGAATTCCCCAGGGAATCCGTCAGGTCCTGGGCTCTTGTTTTTTGGGAGGTTTTTGATCACTGCTTCAATCTCGTTACTAGATATTGGTCTATGCAGGTTGTTGATTTCTTCCTGGTTCAATTTTGGGAGTTGATAGTTTTCCAGGAATACATCCATTTCATCTAGGTTGCTTAGCTTATTGGCATATAACTGTTGATAATAACTTCTGATGATTGTTTCTACTTCCTTGGTGTTAGTTGTGATCTCTCTCTTTTCATTCATAATTTTATGAATTTGAGCTTTCTCTCTTTTCTTTTGGATTAGTGTGGCCAATGGTTTATCGATCTTATTGATTCTTTCAAAAAACCAGCTTTTAGTTTTATTGATGCATTCTACTATATCTCTAGTTTCTATCTCATTGATCTCTGCTCTAATCTTGATTATTTCTCTTATGTGTAGAGTTGGTTTTATTTGTCATTGTTGTTGCTTCTACAGTTCTTTAAGGTGTAGAGACAGCTGGTGTAGTCTGGATTTTTCAATTTTTTTTGAGGAAAGCTTGGATGGCTATGTATTTCCCCCTTAGGACCGCCTTTGCTGTATCCCATAGGTTTTGGACCGAAGTGTCTTCATTTACGTTGGTGTCCATGAATAGTTTAAGTTCTTCTTTAATCTCCTGTCTGATCGAAGCATTCTTAAGCAAGGTGGTCTTTAGCTTCCAGGTGTTTGAGTTCCCTCAGAACTTTTCCTTGTGACTGAGCTCCAGTTTCAAAGCATTGTGATCTGAGAATGTGCAGGGAAAAATCTCAGTCTTTTGGTACTGGTTGAGTCCTCATTTGTGACCCAGTATGTGGTCTATTCTTGAGAAGGTTCCACGTGCACTTGAGAAGAATGAGTATTCTGTTGTTTTAGGTTGAATATTCTGTATATATCTATGAGGTCCACCTGGTCCAATGTGTCATTCAATGTTCTTGTTTCTTTATTGGTTTTCTGCTTCAATGATCTGTCTATTTCTGAGAGAGATGTGTTAAGATCTCGTACTATTAATGTATTCATATCAATATAACTCTTTATCTTGATTAATAGTTTTCTTATGTAATTGACTTCTCCCATATTGGGGACATAGATATTTATAATTGTTAGATCATCTTGGTGGATAGTCCTTTAAGAATTACGCAGTGTCCTGTTTCTATGACTACAGTCTTTAGTTTAAAATCCAATTTGTCTGATATGAGAATCGCTACCCCAGCCTTCTTTTGAGGCCCATTGGCATGAAAGATGCTTCTCCGTCCCTTCCCTTTCAGTCTGGGTGTATCTTTAGGTTCAAAATGGGTCTCTTGTAGACAACATATGGATGGGCCCTGTCGTTTTATCCAATCTGCAACCCTGTGTCATTTGATGGGCGCATTTAGGCCATTCACATTGAGAGTGATTATTGATAGAAACGTTTTTATTGACATCATGTTACTTTTGAGGTCTTTCTTTGTGTAGATTGTGTCTATTTTTCTGTTCAATGCTCTTCTTAGGATTTTTCCTCTTTTATAGACCCCACCCTTAATATTTCCTGTAGTGTCAGCTTGGTGGTTGCAGTGTTTTAAGCCTTGCCGTTTTTGGAAACTCTTTATCTCTCCATCCATTTTGAGTGTCAGTCCTGCTGGATAAAGTATTCTTGGATGCATGTTCTTCTCATTGAGTGCCCTGAATATATCTTGCCAGCCCTTTCTGGCTTGCCAGGTCTCTGTGGACAGGTCTGATGTTATTCTGATGGGCTTTCTTCTGTACATAAGGAGCTTCTTTGTCCTGGCTGCTTTCAAGATGGTCTGCCTACAGTTATAATTCCCCATTATTACTATCAGGTGTCTTGAGGACTTTCAGGATCTATAATCTTGGGGCAAGACCGTTCTGCCTCTAGTACATGAAGGCTGGTTACATTCGTGACATTGGGAAAATTTTCATGGACAACTTGTTCCACTATATCTTCTAGAGTTCTTACTTTCTCTTCCCCTTCAGGGATTCCAATAATTCTGATGTTGGAACGTTTCTTGGCATTATTTATTTCCCTGATTCTATTTTCGTGGCTTCTAAGCTGTTTGTTCCAGGCTTCCTGCTGATCCTTTCTCTCTATTTGTTTGTCCTCCAGATCACTAATTCTGTCTTCTGTCTCAGTTACCCTAGCTTTGAGAGAATTTAGATTAGATTGGAACTCATTGAGAGCATTGTGAACCTCATCCCTGGTAGCTTTCAGCTCTTTCCTAACATTGTGAACATCATCTGTGGTCGCTTTCAGTTTGGCCCTAATCAATTCCATTTAGTCATCCATGGCTTTCTCCAACCTAGCTATTGCCTGGATAATTGTTAGCCTGAATTCCTTTTCCGACATATTATCTATGTCGATAGCCATTAGCTCTATTGCAGAAGGCCCATCCTCTGTATTTTTCTTCTGTTGGGCATTCCTCCTCCCTGTCATTTTGGTGAGAGATGACTGAATGGATGTAGCTGGATGTATCAACCGTGGTGCAGTCAAAGTGCACCCTGGAACGCTTCTGAGCAATCAGGATTCCCCACCTGAACGAGAGAAAAAAGAAAAGAAAAAGAAAAAGATATATATATAGAGAGAGTAGATACATGAAATAAAGGGAAGATAAAAGAGAACGTTCAGCCCAAATGGGCCCCAAGGTAAGATTTATGAAGTATACGAACAAAAACAGACAAACAAAAAGACAGATAAAAGTATATGACAAGAGAAATATATATATATATATATATATATATAAAGGAAGAACCTCGTCAAAATGAACCCCAAGTACAAGATTTATGTACTATCAGGACAAACAAATACACAGAAACACTGGTGGAAGAAAAAGTTGGGAGAGTGTTTATAAATTCTCAGTGTGGGCAAGGAATGTTATTTTGATTCTTCCTGGATATATCTTGATATCTTTGTTAAAGGACTCAACATTCCTAAGTTAAAGGGTGATTAACAATTGATTTACCTATAGGGGTAGCATTGATTGTGGGAAAGGAGTTACCTTTAAGTTTAACTCTATATGAATATTAGAAAATAAAAATAAAAAAGGAATAAACTAGACTAAACTAAACTAAAATTTAAAAAAGATTTAAAAATAGAAAAGCAAAAGAAAAACACAGGTGTATGTATCAAAAAGTTCAGGTTAGAAGGTTATTATGGAATTTGATGTACTGGACATCTCACTGTGATGGTCAATAGGTTAAAAAACTATCTATGTAAACAAAAAATGAACCAGAATAGTGGGAATGAGTTAAAAATAAAAGTTGTATATATGAAGTAGTGGTGGTTGTTCTCTTGTAGTCTTTTATTTATTTTTTTTTTCTTTCCTGGTTGGTTTTCTGGGGGAGGAGACTGCCACGTGGGTTTTCAGCCAATGATGTTCCCTGAGTTAAGTCCTCCCACCCTCCTCAAGGCGGTGGGCTCTGAGGAAACCGGTTTTTTCAGGCTTTTGTTCTCTGGAGGTTTTTATGTTTATTCACTTATTTTCTCTCGCCTTGACTGCTTTTGATGGTTTTTTGAGGTTTAGAGGGAAGCAAACTACACCCCGACCTCCCTCTCAGAGAGAAGCCTCAGTCTGGTCCCCTGTGGGTGCTGCAGAGCCCATATAAATTCCCCCTTGGCCGTTGGCAGAGCAGGTTCCGAGTCGCGGTCCCTGGGGACACAGGATCTTCTGCTTGTACCCAAAACCACAGCAGCGGAGGCTGTCTGGGCAGCTCCAGACTACCAGAGACATTCCAAGCAGTGATCACACACTGAGATTTTCCTGCTGGCCTGGGCTGGGAGTGCCTGGTCTTTCTGGGTCTAAGAGTGCAGGGCTTCCTCCCACCTCTCTCAGAGGAGGTTGTGGAGCACGCGTGTCTCAGGCCCTGCTAGTATGGCCCGGGTCTAAGAGAGCCGGGCTGGGCCTTGCGCACCTCTCTCAGGGGAGAGTGTGGGGCACACGCATCTCAGGCTCTGATAGTGTGGCACTGGTCTAAGAGCGCCAGGCTGGGCCTTCCCGCACCTCTCTCCAGGGAGGGTGTAGGATGCGCGCGTCTCATGCTCTGTTAGCACGGCACAGTGTTCTGCCATCTGGCGAGACTCCCAGCCCCTCACAGGAGCCGGACCACAGGCATTCTCAAGCATGCTGGCAGCTCAGGGACCAAGTCCTGGTTTCTCTGCCACACTCTCTGGCTCAGCGCCAGGGGAGGCTGTCCTGGGTCCAGGAACTTAAGCCCCTGTTGCTAGCCACCCTGATTCCCACAATTTCCCCCGCGATCCCTTTGCTCTTTTTGAGTGCTTTCAACCAGTCTCCAAGTTAATGCTGGTCCCCAGACACAGGGCGCTCTCGTATTGGGGTATTACTTTCCAATCGGTCACCTCTGGTGGCTCCCTCCCCCTCTTGTTTATCTTCCGATATCAGTCCTAAGTTCCCATTCCGCTTTACCTGCCCACTGGTGTCTTCTGCCCCTGTAGAGATCCAGACGTGTATAATCCCGATCTCAGGCTGATTTCATGGGTGATCGGAGTTCTTTGGTAGGAAATCAGCTCACTTTAGGGTACAGGTTGAAAAGGTGCCTCCTCCTACTTCCCCAACATCTTCTCTTCAATCCAGTGTCGTTTTTTAATACTGTAGGAAATTTGAATTCTGTAAAATCAAATGTTGTAAAAGTATTTCCAAATACTTTTGCATATCAGAAACAAATTTATACATATTTTAAAACATTTCAATGTGTGAAATCTTACTCAAATATAGAAATGCAATATTCTTTCAATGAAAAACTATATATTTAAAACAATTCATGTACTCATAAAGAATACACTGCATGGAAATGTGCAAGTTCACTAGAGACAACTTAAACACTGTTGTACAGGGATAGAGGTTTTAGTGGTTATTTTTCTTATTTTACTGAAATTCAATTAGTTAACATATAGTGTATCATTAGTTTCAAAAGTAAAGTTCAGTGATTCATCAGTTCCATATAACACCTAGTGCTGATCACATCACATCACATACCCTCCTTAATGCCCATCACATCACCCAATTACCTCATCCCTTCACGCACCTTCCCTGCTTCAACCCTCAGTTTTTTTCCTATAGTTAAAAGTCTTTCATGCTTTGTCTTCCTCTCTCCTTTTGTCTAATATTATTTTTCCCTCCCTAATCCTCATTATTTCCTTCCTTATTCTGGTTTTAGATTCATTTCTTGTTCTTTTTGTAGTTCTGTTGGGTGTAATGTATGGTTGTTTATTGATGCTTTTTCTTGCTTTTTATGGTGGGCCTGTATTGTTATAAATTTCCATCTTAGAACCGTTTTGGCTGTGTGCCAAAGTTGTGTTGTGTTTTCATTTTCATGTCTTTTTTTTTTTTTCCAAATGGTATATCTCAGTATCTTTATTTCTAGAATATATTGAAAGAACTATTATAATGTACCATTATAAAAACACAAACAACACAACTTAAATCGGTGAAGGAATGGAAGTTTTGGATCAGTATTTTGCACCCCTGAAACTAACATTACACTGTGTTAAATAACATTTATTTATTTATTTATTTAAATTATGTTCAGATAGCCAGCATATAGTACATCATTAATCTTTGATGTAGTGTTCAATGATTCATTAGTTGTGTCTAACATCCAGTGCTCATCACATAATATGCCTTCTTAATATCTATCACCCAGTTACCCCATCCACCTCTCAATTTGTCTCCCAGAGTCCAGAGTTTCTCATGGTTTGTCACCTACTCTAATGACTTCCATTTGGGTTTTCCTCCCTTCCCCTATTGTCCTCTGCACTATTTCTTATATTCCACATATGAGTGAAACCACATGATAATTTTCATTCTCTTCTTGACTTATTTCACTTAGCATTATACCCTCCAATTTCATTTATGTTAATTCAAATGGTAGGTATTCATCCTTTCTTATGGCTGAGTAATATTCCATTGTATACATGAAACATATCTTCTTATTTATTCATCTTGGCTCCTTCCACAGTGTGGCTATTGTGGACATTGCTGTTATGAGCACTATGGTGCAGGTGCCCCTTCTTTTTGCTACATGAAAAAATGTCCAACATCACTAGCCATCAGGGAAATACAAATCAAAATCACAATGAGATACCACCTCACACCAGTTAGAATAGCTAAAACTAACAAGACAGGGAACAACACATTTTGGCAAGGATGTGGAGAAAGGGGAACCCTGTTACACTCTTGGTGGGAATGCAGGGTGGTACAGTCACTCTGGATAACAGTAGGGAGGTTCCTCAAGACATTAAAAATAGAGCTGCTCAGGGCGTCTGGGTGGCTCAGTGGGTTAAAGCCTCTGCCTTTGGCTCAGGCCATGATCCCAGGGTTGTGGGATTGAGCCCCACATTGGGCTCTCTGCTTGGTGGGGAGCCTGCTTCATCCTCTCTCTCTGCCTGCCTCTCTGCCTACTTTTGATCTCTCTCTGTCAAATAAATAAATAAAATCTTTAAAAAAAATGGAGCTACTCTATGACCCAAGATTTGCACTACCAGGTATTTACCCCAAAGATACAGATGTAGTGAAAAGAAGGGGTACCTGTACCATAGTGTTCATGCATTTTTAAAAAGTATTTTATTTATTCTTGTAACACTGAAAAAATATTTTTTTAAAAAGTACCTCATTTATTATATAATTTTCAGTGAGAGGGAGTGCACAATCAAGAGAAGTGACAAGCAGAGGGAGAAGCAAGTTCCTCGCTGAGCAAGGAGACTGATACAGGACTTGATTCCAGGACCCCTGGATCATGACTGAGCTGAAGGCAGATGCTTAATCAATTGCTGAAGGAAAATGCTTAACTGATTGAGCTATCCAGGCATCCCACATTTTTATTTCATCACATGTAGTTTACAATTTCTTCTTTTATTGTTTAGTAACATGTTGTTTAACATTCATATGTGTGTTCTTTCCAGATTTATTTCTTATTCTTCAATTGTAGTTTCATAATATTGTTACCAGAAATGATGCATGGGATGACTTTATTTATTAGTGGTTTTTGATATGTAGTTAACCATAATGTTTGTATATGACCTCTTCTGCATGAAGCAGTCTCTATCAAACTGATGGTCATTTAAGTTTTAGGTATATTCTATTATGTTTTACATCCTTTCATTTTGTGAGTTCTTTGATTTTTTTACAGAAATATTTATTGTTATTGCTTTTGTGTTTTCTCTCTTCATTTTGTCACTTTTGATCTCTCTTTTTCACTCAAAAATTCCCTTTAGAATTTCTCACAGGACTGGTTTAGCCTTCTGATAAATTCTTTATTTCTCCTTCTACACTGAATGACAGGCTTGCTGGATAAAGTATTCCTGGCTGCAGATATTTCTCATTCATCACATTGAATATATGCCTTCTGGTTTAAACATTTTCTGCTGAATAATCCCCTGCTAGTTTTATGGGGTTTCCTTTTGTAACTGTCTTCTTTGTCCTGCTGCTTTTAACTTTTTTCTTTATTTCTGTATTTTCCTGATTCAGTTACAGTATGTGGTGGTGTGGATCTTTTATTGTTTTTGTTGTTCTTTGTGCCTCTTGGATTTGGATGTCTGCTTCCTTACCCAGAATAGGAAAGTTTTCAGCTATTATTTCTTTAAATAAATTGTCTACCTTTTTTAATCTCTTCTTCTGAGACTCTGATAATATAAATCTTCCTATGTTTGTTAGAATCATTGAGTTCCCTAAGTTTATTGTTATTTGTATAATTCTTTCCCCCTCTTTCTTTTATTCAGCTCGATTACTTTCATCATTCTGTCTTCTAGGCCATTAATTTATTCCTCTGCTTCTTCCAGGCCACTGTTTATTCCATCAAACACATTTCATTTCATTCATTTAGCACTTTATCTTTGCTATATTATTTCTTATCTCTGTGTTAAGAGTCTCTTTCATGTATTCCACTATTTTTTCAAGTCCAGTGAGCATCCTTGTCATTATTGTTTTAAATACTCATCAGGCATGTGACATACATGTTTTGCTTAGATCTCTGGCATGGCTTTCTCCAGTTCTTTTATTTGGATATTTTTACTGTATTCTCACTTTTTCTACATCTGTATACCTGTTTCTCTGTGTTAGGAAAATAGCTACTTCTCCTGTGCTTGAAGGTAATGGCGTTATGAGGAAGAGGTTCTAGAGTGCCCTGCTATGTAGTGTCTCCTACTCCCTAGGAACCGTTGCTTCTAGGTTGTCCCCCAATGTAAGCTGCATGTATTCTTGTGTTTTGTCCTTCAGTCAGTCATTTTCAGAGGCTCTCTTTGTCTCTTGTGAGCAGTGTATTGTCCCTGCCCTGAATGTGGTGCATTTTAACTAGGTGTGCTCTAGTCTATTGGTGAAATGAGACCTAATGTCACTGCTGCTGTAACTGAGGCTCTGCAAAAGTCCCAATTTGGGAGACACATTATGGACAGAACCTGTCTTCTGGGGAAGGGTGCCCATCTCACTGGGACTGAAGCAAGGGTGACATGGAAGGGAAGTTCCACCTGAGTGTGGGGGTGTTCAGGGCTTGTTACAAAGGAGTTAGATAGCAAGTGTCTTCACTGTCCTTGTTCCCACCATTGGCACTGTGCTTATGTTGAGTGGGTGGGGAATGGTGCTAGAAAGTTCCTTTGTTCTAATATGGTCTCACCTTTAATGTTACCTCTCTGGGATATGCTCCAAAATAAGCAAATATCCTCCCACTGTGTGTGTCAGACACTCATCAGATTGTTATTTCCAAGCTATATATCCATGGGTTGTTTACCTATTTTCTTTCCAAAAGTAATACAATGCCTTTTGGACTCTCCCTAGTCAAACCCATTGACCTATAGAACAGGATTTAAGCCCCACTAGTTGCCATGAGTCATGAAATTTGTCCTGTCTCACTCTCCAAACCAATTTCTATGGGGATCCATTTTCACCATGCTCTCCCCCATGTGTTAGTCTCTGTAACCATGGCTTCCTCCCACCACAGAAGCTAAGATCCAGTTCACTCTTAAGTCATGTCTATGTACTTACTACTTCCTATGGTGATATATCTTCTCTACCTTTAGTTGTAGAGTTTGTTCTACCAGTCTTCAGGTCAAGTTCTGAGATATTTAGAATGATTTGATAAGTATCTAATTGTATTCATGGGACAAGGCAAGCCAGGGGAACTCTTACTCTGCTACCATTTTCCAACCCTTCCCTTTGGCAAAATTTTATTTATTTGTTTATTTATTTATTTATTTATGGTGTTGTGTTGTAGAAGTTCATTATGTATTTTGAGCATGAACCTCTTATTGGACGTATCATTTGCAAATATCATGTCATCTGTGAAGAATGAGAGTTTGACTTTGAAGAATGAAAAATTTGCCAATTTGAATGCCTTGTGTTTCTTTTTGTTGTTGAGTTGGCAGGACTAGGACTTCTAGTACTATGTTGAATATCAGTGGTGAGAGTGGACATCCCTGCTGTGTTACTGACCTTAGAGGAAATCTCTCAGTGTTTCCCTATTGAGAATGATATTTACTGTGGTCTTTGTGTTTATAATACTAAGATGTGTTCCCTATATCCCCACAACCATGGAGATTTTAATCAAGAAAGGATGTTGTACATTGCTCAATGCTTTTTATGCATCTTTTTAGAGGATCAAATGGCTCTTGTTCTTTGTTATATTAATGTAGTATGTCACATTAATTGATTTGTCGATGTTGAACCACCTTGCAGCCCAGGAATAAATCTCACATGGTCATAGTGAATAATCCCTTTAATGTACTATCAGATCATATTGACTAGTATTTTGGTGAGAATTTTAGCATCCATGTTCATCAGGAATATTATTCTGTAATTCCCCTTTTTGGTGGTGTTGTCATCTATTCTTAAGATCAATAAAATGCTGGCCTGGGGAGAGGAGAAGGATGGTGGAGAAGTAAGAGACCTAAATTTCGTCTGCTCAGGAATTCAGCTAGATATTAAACCATTCTGAATACTTATAGCCTCAACAAGATATTGAAGAAAAGAAGATCAGCAATTCTAGGAACAGAAAAGTAACCACTTTCTGGAAGGTAGACATATAGAGAAGTGAATTCTAGGCAATATACGGGAAGATAGACCGTGGAAGGAGGGGCCGGCTCCTGACAAGCAGTAGAGCATTAGAGAAAAAATCAGAACTATTAGAAGTCTGCTCCACTGAGGGACATCACTCCAGAGGCTAAGCAGGGAATGGAACCCTCACTGGGACTGTATGGTCTCAGGACCTGCATGGTCACAGAAGGACCAGGGGTGCCTAAGGGTGGCAGAGCTCCCAGGTATCAGAGTGGGGAAGCCAGCCACAGAAATGAAGCTGAGGAGTGGGCTTTCAGCTCAGGGTTACTTTAAACCATGATACCTTAAACCATGATACCTTAAACCTAGCAAAGCTAGGCCACTGCTCTTTGAGAAAGGACCCCACAACTGGTAAACTGGGGAGACCCCTACTTCATCCACTAGGAGGAGCACCATGGGAGCACTCTGCAGGAATATTCTGGGTTTGGAGACTCCAAGTAGGGCTGTGAGCCAGAAGTAGAAAAGCTCAGTCACACACTGGGTGATCTCAGATTGTAGCTAGAGACCAGGGAGAAAGAGATGATTGACTACACTTCTCTGAGGGCACAATGAGTTGTGGGGCCCTGAGCTCTTTCCTCCTCCAGGTCAGAGATTGGTAACTCGCCACCTTCATTTTCCTCCTCCAAAGCTATATGGAAAGTTTTCAGGGAACAAAAGCCGCCGAGAGCAAAACCAAGCAAATTAGCCTGGTCCCTGGCAAAGGTGGTGCAATTCTACTTCAGCAAAAGAGACGTCAGAATAATGGCAACAGGCCCCTTCCCAAGAATATCAGCAAGAACATCCAGCCAAGACAAAGTTTACTCATTAAAAAAAGAACTACACGAGGGACAAGATGGCAGGGAAGTAGGAGGAGCTGCTGTTTCAACCTGTACCCTAAAGTGAGCTGATTACCTACCAAAGAACTCTGATCACCCATGAAATCAGCCTGAGATTGGGATTATACACATCTGGATCTCTACAGGGGCAGAAGACGCCAGTGGGCAGGTAAAGCAGAGTGGAAAAGGCGGACTGATATCAGAAGGTAAACAAAAAGGGGAGGGAGCCACCCAAGGTGAAAGATTGGAAAGTAATGCCCCACTACAAGAGCGCCCTGTGTCTGTGAACCAGCATTAACTTGGAGACTGGTTGAAAGCACTTAAAAAGAGCAAAGAATCATGGGGGGGGGATTGTGGGAACTGGGGAGGCTAGGGATAGGAGCTTAAGTCCCTGGACCCAGGACAGCATCCCATGGCACTGAGCCAGATAGAGTGTGACCAAGAAACTAGGTCTTGGTCCCTGAGCCGCCAGCGCATCCAAGAATGCCTGGGGTCCAGCTCCTCTGAGGGGCTGGGAGCCTCGCCAGATGGCAGAACACTGAGCCATGGTAACAGAGCCTGAGACACACGCACCCCTCACCCTCCCCTGAGAGAGGTGCTGCAAGGCTCAGCCTGGTGCTCTGAGACCCACGCCATTGTATCAGAGGCTGAGATGCACGCATGCCCAAAACAATCCCATGAGAGAGGTACGCGAAAGCCCAGCCTGGTGCTCTTGGACCCACACCATTGTATCAGAGCCTGACAAGTGTGCGCAACCCACATCCTCCCCTGAGAGAGGTGTGTGCAAACCCGGTGCTCTTAGACCCAGAAAGACCAGGCACTCCCAGACCAGGCCAGCCGCCACTGCCATGGTTTTGGGTACAAGCAGAAGATCCTGCATCCCCAAAGACCGCGACACGGAACTGCTCTGCCAGCCACCAAAGGGGAATTTATATGGGCTCTACAGCACCCGCAGGGGACCACACTGAGGCTTCTATCTGAGAGGGAGGTCAGGGTGAAGATTGCTTTCCTCTAAACCTAAAAAAACCATCAAAAGCCGTCCAAGCGAGAGAAAAAAAAAGTGAACAAACATAAAAACTTCCAGAGAACAAAAGCCAGAAAAAAACAGTTAGTTTATGTATTCGGGACAAGGCATGT
>NW_022632173.1:0-15598 GCF_010015895.1 Lontra canadensis | reverse complement strand
GCTCAAAATGAATCAAAGTCCTCAGCATAAGACCTAGGGCTATAAAAACTCTTAGGGAAGAAAAATAGGACAAAAGCTTTATCACGTTAAATTTGGTGATGATTTCTAGGATAGGACACTAAAAGCACAGACAACATAAGGTAAAATAGATAAATTCGAATACATCAAAATTTAAGACTTTTGTGCATCAAATAATGCCATCAGCAGAGTGAAATGGCAACCCATGAATGACAGAAAATATCTGCAAATCGTCTGATTTGGGGATCAGATCCGGAATATATAAAGAACTTTGTACATCCCAACAAACAAAAAAGCCAAACACCTTGATTTTAAAATGCACAAAGTACTTCAATAGACATTTATTTAAAGAAAACATACGAATGCCCAGTGAGCACATGAAAAGAGGCTCAACATCGGAAGTCATCAGGGAAATGCAAATCAAAGCTGCAGTGAGACACCACTCACACCCTTTGGCTGTGTTTTCAATGGGAAGTAAGATGTGTTGATGAGGGTGAGTTGGAGACATTGTGCACTGGTGGGAATGTAACGCGGCAAAGCAGACAGCTCTTCAAAAACTCAAAAACAGAATTACCACAGAGTCCAGGAACTGCACTTGTTGGTATACACCCAAAAGAACTGAAAGCAAGGTCTCCAAGAGATATTTGCTCACCCAAATTCACAGCAACTTTATCCCCTACAGCCAAAAGGTGGGAAAGTCCACGGATCCCTCGGGAAGAGCAGCGCTGGCATATACATGCCGGAGAACATTCCTTAGAATTCGCCCCAGCACGGATGGACCTGGAGGACATTATGCTGCGTGAGATCCGCCCGTCACGGAAGGACCAAAATGGTACGATGCCACCTAGATGAGGTGCCCGGACGAGTCAAATTCATGGAGACAGAAAGTGGAACGGCGGTGGCTGGGGCCTGGAGAAAGGCAGGGATGGGGAATTAGTATCTAGAGGGCAATGAGTTTCAGCTCGGGAGGACGGCAAGGATTCTGGGGAGACCACAGTGTGACAATGCTAATGCCATTGACCCGTCTACTTGAAAATAATCACAAAGTTAACTTCTATTGTAAGGGCCTGCCCCTCCCAGAGGAGCTTACTTGCAAACCCCGGGTATAGGGGCGGGGCAGGCCGGATGGAGACATCCAGTCAGTGGGGCGCGCATATATTTGCTGAGGTGAGTTGAAATCCCATCGGCCACCTGTGTGTGGGCCGGGCTCGACCACCTCTATGAAGGTTAGTCTGCGAGGCTGGTGGGGGGGGTAGGAGGAGGAGTTAGGGTAGCCGTTAGGGAGAGCAGTTAGAGCCCTTAGTTGGGAGAGCCATCAGGATAGCCGCGGTAGTGACAGTTGTTGGGAACCGCGCCGCCCCTATGGCCGGGGAGCGGCCTCACCACTACCGAGCTGCGGCCCCGCCGCCAGCGGCCTCGCCGCCCCCAGTGGCCTTGCCGCCCCAAGCCATAGCCCCGCCACGAGGGGACTCACCGCGCCGAGCCTCAGCCCCGCTGCAAGTGGCCTTGCCACCCGGAACCGCGGCCCCGCTGCGAGGGGCCTCGCCAGAGCGGCGTCATTCTGGGGAGCGGCCTCGTCCAGAGCAGTGGCCTCCTGTCAGAGTGGCATCATGGGGAGCAGAGTCTGTGTCATCGGGGTTTTTGTCCTCACTGTCATCGTCGCTGTTGTCGTCTCTTTGTCGTTGAGAGTGGCGTCCTCCTCGTGGTCGCCTCTTCGTAAGAGATGGCCCTGACAGGTGGGTTTGATTTTCGATGCTTGGCGCAAAATAAAGCTTTGTTTGATTTTCGCTTTGTGTCAGTCTCATTCCTTTGATCACGGACCCTAACACTATGTTGTGTCTGCTCTACCACAATAAGAATATTTAAACAAAAAGTGCACTTTCGTTAATGTGAATGAGACCCAGCCTGATTTGTGATCCAGTGAGAAACCCAATTCCTGCACATAAGCTCCCTGGGGTGATGGGGAACCCCACCCACCCCCGCCCCCCCGGGACTGATCTCCTGGTCACCCTGTGCATCACCAACTGTGCCCACCCCAACATTACGGCAGTGACATGGGACCCACTGCCATCGTGCCCCGTTTGGAGTCACAGAGTGGCAGGACGCTTGGCACAATTTCTCACCTGTCCTCACACAGTGGGAATATACCCACCACCAGCTTCACACAGTGAGGACCTCAAAATGCCCACTCTGGCGTTGTTGTGGGTTTTTTTTTTTTTTTAGATTTTATTTATTTATTTAAGAGAGAGAGAGAATGCATGTGCATACACTGAGAGAGAGCACACGACCAGGGACAGGAGAGAGTGAGAAGCAGCCTCCCCACTGAGCAGGGAGCCCAAGATGGGGCTCGATCCCAGGACCCCAGGATCATGAAGTGAGCTGAAGGCAGACACTTCACTACCTGAGCCCCCCAGGTGCTCAGAATGCCCAGTCTCTTAACCTAGATGTAGCCGGCACCATCACATTTTATCTTTAGGGTAATGAGCTCTGACTCATTAATCCACACAGAGCAGTGAAACGCAGGATGTTACAATCCATGACTCCATCAGGATAAAAGCAGAGGCTCCCCCTCCCACTCCTTTATGATTTGCACGGGGGCAGGGCATAGAGCTGAACAGCAGGTCTCACTGAAACTGCCCCCTGCCCCAAGAACGGGGAGCAGCCTCTCCCAGAGGTTGTCTGTGAGCCTGTCCCCACTGCGCTTCTTGGGGACCACAAAGCAGGAGCGGGATCATCTCCAGAGGCTGCTCCATAGGCTAAGCAGGACCGAGGTAACAAAATCCGCCTTCAGCAAACAACATAAAATGTCTAATTAAAAAAAAAGTGTAACTTGGGAGTCACAATGCTAACATCAGGAGTAAGAAGCAGAAAGCACAACCGAAGCACGTTCAGCCACAAAGTGTGAAGGAGAAACTTAAAATGAGAGTTGAAAATGACACGGAATTGCTGAATGGAGAGCCTTGGCTCTGGGGTGCTGTCCCTGCCTGGGGAGCGTGGGGGAGGCTGGCAGTCAAGTGGCAGGCATCTGAGGCTCTGCACATGGAGATGGAGCCAGGAACTTCCAGCTGCCTCTCCCCTGTGTCCCCTATCCTAATCTCTCAATTCTTCTGATTCATGCTTGGCCCACGGTGGTTCCTCAGGACCAGGCTCCAGGATTGGAGTGATCCAGAGAACAAGAGGTATAAGGGCTGGAGAGGAGGCTCTCCTATGACAGCAGCTTCAGAGAGAAAGGATATGAAGGCCAGAAAGGCAGAGAGAGAATTAAGCTCAGAGACACCTTGTCCAGACAAGGGCCACAGAAAACCAGAGACTTCTAGGACGGCCATCTTCACTGTCTTGCATTTCCCTGAACCAAGATGCCCCGAGATGCTGAGCAAGTCCCCATCCCGGGATGAGGCAGGCAATGCGTTTTCCCAACGCTGAGCAGCTCTCTTTGCTGGCACACAAACCTGGAGGGAACCGCCATGCCTGCTCTGCATCTCACTCCCACCGGAGAGAAACCATCAGCAGAGGCACCGTGGGGGAACTCTGAAAAAGATGGCAGAGCTCTAGGAACTGAGGCCCAGGCGGGGCTGGGACGGCAGCCAAACCACATCATTCTGGAATGCCACGGAGGATCTCGAGGACAGCAAGTGCCCAGACATCTCCCGACCACTGTCCTTGGGTGCACCTTCACCTGCAAAACCCAAGCCTTGGGAGACCCAGATCTGCCTCAACTCACCAAGGGCATGGCCATCCTCTCATGCCTCCTCCCCCACTATTCTGTAAGGCTTTCTTCTGCATGTGCCGGGAAGCGATCTCAAAGCAGGTGACAAGAACAAGAACAAAAAGGAAAATAAAGGACTATGTTGACCGTATCTAACACTATTCCAGGGTAGCCCTGAAACTGACCATTGTGTAACGCGGAGCTTCAGTTTCTCATTCTGCAACATGAAGACACCTGCTGAACAAGACAAAATGACATAAAGCACCTGGAATCCTTGAAACCAGGACTGGCTCATAGTAAACGCTCACTAGATGTCAGACGCCAGCCCCCGGGCATCAGCTTGGCTCACACACCTGTTCCCTCTCTGGGTCCCACTGCACATTGCACTTGGGGTGCTGTTTGCTCATCTTCCCTGTTCTTCAAAAGCATTTTTCTTCAATTCCCTATCAATTCCAGATTACGTTCTTCCTCCCTTATAAAAATGGTCACAACAGACAAAATGAGAAAGTGTCTCTCCTCCTGTCCAATAACTATCACTTGACTACAGCCGCCTTTGACCTCCCTGGCCATTGTCATGTTGGGATGTGTTGGAATCCCAGCTCTGGGACCTGTGAATGTGACCTTGTTATCTGGTCTTTGCAATAGTCAAGTTAAGATGAGGTCACTGGGATGGGCCCTAAATCAGTACGACTGGGCGGTTTATAAGAAGAGAGACGAGAGCAGAGGGGAGACAAGAAGACACAGGGAAGATGCCACGTGATGACCGACACAGACATCGCAGTGATCCATCTATAAGCCAGGGGCCCCAAGAATCACCAACAACATCAAAGTATTAGAAGGACACAGAAGGTTCTCCCCTAGACCCTTGCAGGGAGCACGGCCCTGACAACAGATTGAGTTTGTGCTTCTAGCTCCAGAGTCATGCAAGAATAGATTTCTGTTGTGTTGAGCCCGAGGTACTTAGTAACCGTACCTAGGAAAATCTTACAGGGATAGACTTAATTCTTTCCCACCTCAAGGTGCCCAGGAGTGTCTGAGAGGTAGGTTTTCCAAGAGAGCCAGGAGATCACTGTGTGCCTCCTTACTAATTGATTAACAGATTTATTTAATTTAAGGGTAGAAAATCTTCGACAAGGTGATGAATGCATTGAGCATTTCACTTGTTATTATTTGGGGGCATACAGAAAAAAGCACTACCACAGTAACGTCGCCTTCCATTTCGAGACACTGTTCTGCTAAACCTCAAGTTTCCTCCCCAAAAATAGGAGCTTGCGCTGAGTCTGAATCTTCCCTCAGTGGGAACTTCCGCTAATAAAGCTCTTGCTGCAGAAGGCGCTCAGCTCCCGGGGGTCTCTTTCCGTGGTCCTGAAAATGTTCTCTTCCCTCTTTTAGAAAAGAAGGCTATTGAATCGTTACAGTGATCAAAGCTCTGAAAGGAAAACAAGCCACTCAGGTTTGAATGATTAAGACCATTAAAAAATACACAATAGAAGACAGGATCAAATCCAAATAAAGTGCCTTTGCCTAATGCACGTCAAATGGGGAGATTTTAAACTTCTCTTTCTTGGTCACAGACGTGACGCGAGGCAAAGTTCGGGGACATCCGCTGCCTGCCCTTCTCCTTTCTTGCTCACAGCTCCTCCTGGAAAAGGGGTCTGACATTGCACTCTTTTTCAAAACTGGGCTCTTTTGATAGTTTTAACTGATTTCTCCTCAAGGGAATGAGGAAAAAGATTATGCCAATAAGAAAGTAAAAAGAGTTCTGAGCACAGCACAGTGTCACAGGGACTATGACTGGCAGGAGATCTGGTGTCTCAGGTGTGGAGCTTAGCTGGTGGACAGGAACAGGACAGACAGACACGCTCATCTCCATACACACAGGCCTCTGTACCATAATTCCAGAGGCAGCTTGCCCTTTTATATGCAAGATGAAAGTCACCTAAAGAAGTTTTCCTTAAATTGGAATAGTATCTATTCTTATCCATATCATCAAAAAGCCTATATTAGGAATATAGTCACAGTGGAGATGACTTAAGATTCTACTTACACGAAGGACCCTCAAGCCTAAATCCTCATTTCAGCTGACAATCTCAAATAAATAGCGAGCATATTTTTATTTTTTTATGTGTAATAAGAACAGCATGAATGATATGCCTTGCAGCCATTAGCCTGCAGATCTTAGAATCGACACAATTTATGTCAACATTGTAATCTGGGGAGAAAGGCCAGCACAGAAGCACCATGAAAGAGAGAAGTCAATAATTGGAAGTTTCCAAATGTCATCAGGGAGAGACTGGCATCATGGAAGTCATGGTCATCCAGGAAAATAGCCAGGAATGACACCATTTTGGAAGCCGTTCGCCCAACAGAGAAAACGTGGCTTCGTGAATATGGGGTCAGTTCATCATGCCTTCTTGAGAACCACAGAGATGCAAAGGATCCTACTGCTTTAGAGGACAAGAGCACAGAGCTTGGGGGGATCCACATAGAGTGAGCAGAAGCAAACCTGGACTGGGTCTGGGGAGGCATCCCCTCAGCTCTCAGGGTTGTGATTCTGATACACCCTGAGAATGGCCTCCATTAACCAGAGCCAGGGTCCTGCGCTCCTGGCACACCCAGCAAGGACGTGTGGGGCCGCTCAGGGTCCACTGAGGATTACCTGTCCTTACAAAGCTCAAGGGTAAGAGAACCACAGAAACACACTGTGTAGACAAGAAATTAGAACCCCTGTGCAGTGTTGGTGGGAATGCAAAATGGTGCAGCCCCTGAGGAAAAGAGTTTGGAGCTTCCTCAAAAACTTAAAATAGAATCACCATACCCGGCAATTACACTTCTGGGGATATGTCCAAAAAACTTCAAAGCAGGATCCCCAAGAGACAGGTGCACACCCATGTTCAATGCACTATTATTCACATTAGCCAAGAGGTAGAAGCTCCTCAAGGGGCCACTGATGGATGAAGGGATATCTCAGTCCGTTCAGGCTGGTAGAACAAATCACCGTAGACTGGTGCCTTCTAAATGACAGAAAATTACTGCTCACGGTTCTGGAGACCGGAAGTCTGGGGCTGGTGTGCCAACGTGACCAGTGAGGACCCTCCTCTGGGCCACACACGTTCACTGTGTCCTCACAGGGCAGAAGGGGGTAGGCGTGTGTCTGAGCCTCTTTGATAAGGCGCCATCCTTTTCTAGAGGATTCCGCTCCCATGACCTAAGCACCTCCCGAAGGTCCCACCTGCAAATACTGTCATCACTGTTGGGGTTTGGGTTAGAGCGGTGACTTCAGGTGGGACACAAACATTCAGATCATCGCAACAGATAAAGAAAAGATGGTGTATCAAGGCAATGGAATATTATGAAGCCATTACCAGGAAAGAGGTCCTGTCCCTTGTTATAACGTGGATGAACCTCAAAGACCTTATGCTGAGTGAAGTAAGGCAGCCACAGCTAGACTCATGCTATAGGATTCCACTTACACGAAGCACCTGAAGCAGTCAAAGTCTTTGACACGGTTAATAAAATGTGGTTTCCAAGGGCTGGGGAGAGAAGGAAGGGGAACTTCAGGTTCAGTGTGTTCAGACCTCCTTCCATTTTACAAGATGAGAAACTTCTAGATAACATGAATATACTTAATATATTACCTTAATATAATTAACTTTGGTAATTATACTTAACTAAACACCTAAAACCTGTTAAGATAGTAAATTCAATGTTATGTGCTTCTTACCACAATAAAAATTAACCATTTTGTATTTTCTTTTTTAAATCCTTTCAAACCCAGTATTTAATCGAACAGCAATATATACATGTAGTTTAAAAATAACAATTATTGTGTATTTTTAACCCCCAGCCCCTTCTGCAGAGTGAGAAATGCTATTACTAATTTGTTGTGTGTCTTTCCGGAATTACTGCGTGTGCGCACATGCACGCGTCCGTGCACGTTCATCTCGGGGACTTCGGATGGGGACACAGTGTGCGTATCGTTTTCCTCGCTTAAAATAGCGTTTCCTGAAGCTCGTTATCAATAAATAGATTCGCCTCCCTCTTTTCAAAGGAAGGCACTCTATGCAATACTGCACCGTAGCATGCTTTATCTCTGCGCTCACCAGCGGCAGAGAACCAGACCGCGAATGTGAGGAAGTGACACTGTCCTCACAGGCGTATTCTGTGCCGCTCACATGTCCCTGTGGGATTTGTTCCCAGGACTAGAGTTTCTACTCTGGTGTAGACGGAGCACTGAGGGGACTTAAGGTGCTGCTCCTTCTGGACTGTCATCTTCAGAGCTACACAGCAAGTGTCTGGGATCCCCTTTACTTAATTTTATGGAAATTGCCCTCCAGGGTTTGTGAGAGTGAACAACTTTTCATGCATTTATAAAACTCTCTCTTTCATTTTGTTTACTGCCTATTTCTATCTTTACCCAATTTTTTTTTCAAGATTATTTATTTATTTATTTATTTGTCAGAGGGAGCCAAAGCACGGAGAGCAACAGGCAGAACAGGCAGGGAGAAGCAGGCTCCCCGTGGAGCAAGGAGCCCGGTGTGGGACTCTATTCCAGGACCCTGGGGTCATGACCTGAGCAGAAGGAAGATGCTTAACCCACTGAGCCACCCAGGCATCCCTATCTTTACCCATTTTTAAATGATTTTTTAAATCATACCCATTTATTTACAAGAATGCTTTATAAATGAAGAAAACTCATTCTTTGTCAGATATATTTAAATTTTCCCTAATTTATGTTTGGTGTCTTCTCACAGCAAAATTTTTTCCACACATCATTTTAAAATTAATCTGGTTTATCTTTTTTTTTTTTTTTTGCAGCATCTGGGTTTCCCATTTTCCTTAGCATGTTCTTTCCAATAATCCATACAAAACATTTTCTAATTGCATCTAGCTCTTTCTCTGTGGCGGATTTATTTTAAGTTGCATCTATTTAAGGTATAAAATAGGGATCCAACTTTATTTATTTTTTTTCCAGGTTGTCTCAGTATCATTATTGAATAATCTATTTTTTTTCACTAATTTGAAATGCCACATTATTTTTTGTTAATTCTGTAAATATATTTATTAATGAATCCTATTATGTTTCTTCACTAATCTTTGCATTAATATGCTAATATAAACAATGTTAATATTAAGTAGTTTCAAACAGCTATATTTAAGCTTTATAAGGCATTTTAGTAACTTAATAGGGATAATTCCCTTTAATACTATTCTTTTAACAAATTGCTGTAGCTACTTCTGCATACATACATTTTAAAATGAAAGTTAGAAGACTTCATTTCAGGGGTGCCTGGGTGGCTCAGTGGTTAAGCGTCTGCCTTCAGCTCAGGTCATGATCCCAGGGTACTGGGATCAAGGCCCGCATCAGACTCCCTGCTCAATGGGAAGCCTGCTCTCCCTCTCCCAATCCCCCTACTTGTGTTCCCCCATCACTGTCTCTCTCTCTCTCTCTCTCTCTGTCTGTCAAATAAATAAAACAAAAAGAAAGAGAGGAAGGAAAGAAGGAAGGAAGGAAGGAAGAGAAAGAAAGACAGACTTCGCTTATTTTATTTCAGGGTTAGTTAAGGATGAGCATACATCATACATCATTACACTACCAAGTCTTGATACCCAAGGACAAGGATTAATCTCACTTTTCTTTGATGCCCCTTAATGGTGTTTTAAGTATTTTTTGGAGCATTTCTTGTCAATTTTATTGTTTGTGATTCTATTATAAATGAAGTCCATGGTTCCTTTATTATTTAACTAATTACTTATAGGTACAAAGAGAAATTAATTAATTTTGGAAATTACTTTCATAAGGAGATACATTGCTGAGTTTTTTTTTTTTAATTATTTCCTAGGAGATTTTCTATGGTTCTCCAAGAACATATAATGATAATTTATTTTCATTTCTAACTTTTATGACTCTTGTATTATTTCCCTATCTGAATGCACTTCATAACTTGAGAACATAAGGTTAGAGGCTTAGAAAGGAGAGCTTAACACGCTCATCTTTTAAGGTCAGGTAGGATAAGTGCTTTTAAGAAGCCCTCCAAATTCTCAAAGGAAATCCCAGATTGACTATCTCTGAGACAGGTTCTGAAATAAGGCAGAAGTAGAAGTTTAAAACTGAATCTGGAGATGAACAAACAATAAGGGGAAAGACTACTTTTAACCTAAGTAACATGACCCATTATGAAGACAAGTCACCCATAAGACCTCATGACAGAAACGTGAAAAGCACTGGTCTCCTTCAGATTGCAGAGCAGGCGTCTGCTTTACATCCATGTTAATCCTGTTCCCTGCAAAACACTGCTCAGTAAATGATACCGTAGCAACTAGGCAGCCATCTGGAAAAATCCATGAGCACAGATCCCTACCTCACGCCTTAGACAGATACAAAATGGACTAAACCAGGGATCAAGCAAACTGTAGCCCAGAGCCAAATGCAGCCGGTGCATGTTTTTGTAAATAAAGTTTTATTAGAACACAGCCACACTCGTTCACTTACACAATGCCCATGGCTGCTTTCACACAACGGAGGAGCTACAACAGAGACCGTATGGTCTACAACACTGAAAACATTTGTCATCTGCCCCTTTACAGAACAAGCTAGCAGACCCCTGGAACACACCAGCAGTCCTCTCAGCGTGAGAAATCTGAACGTATTTAGAGGACCTCCAGCTTCTCAACTGATGCCCCGACAATACTGGCTGGAAATCTGAGGATTGCTAATCAGAAATTCTCATCATCTCGGAGTTTTAAGACCAGCTACATTAACATTTTTTTAAATACTGAAAACCTGTCGTCTTCTTTTGCAAAATAATATAATTTATTTCATTGCTGCCTTTGTCTATACAAATTTACAAAATGTGCTCTGCCTCAAAGGCGGATAAATGTCTAACTGCAGGCGGCACAATTTCTGCAACTTGCAGAAAAACTGTACGTACACAGAATGCATAAGTACACACCACACGTGTGCATTCTGTATAATTACAGTATCCACAAGTGGTAGAAAGTGTAGAGTTGACGGTCCCTCCCTCTGACACCAACTGCTGGTACATCATCCTCTGACGCTGACCTTCCCGAGTGGCAAGGGGCTGGGAAGACTGTCCGGAGACTCAGCTGGAGACTCCCTGAGCTGCCCTCCTTCCCCCTCCCCAAGACTCCGCTCAGTGACGTTTCCTTTCCATGACTGTGCTGCTGCAGAAACTTTTCTGTAAGAATCATTTTTTCCATTGTTCACTTTTCCTGCTTAACACAAAAAGGATTTTTTTAATTTTTATTTTTGTGCTCTTTCAAGAAATTAAAAAAAAAACCTACTTTTAATGAAGTAGGTACAAAGGATAGACAGAGAAACAAGCCAGAGACCCGGACTCCAGAGCTGATGTGAAACAGTCACAAGATGAATGACGGGAGTGAGAGTAGTGCGCGAGACACGAGAGAGTAGCGTGCAAGACATGAGAGAGCAGGGAGTGTCCAAGCAATTTCAGAACAGAGTGAAGGTTTTCAGGTTGGGGAGGATTGTCATTGACAGAGAGGAAGGAAGGTGGAAAGGGAGGGAGGGAGGGAAGGAGAAGGACAGTTTCCCAGGACGGAAACCAGCATTTATCTGCTGTCATTGAGACCTAAAGTTAAGGGCACATGGCAGACCACCTTAGGCTCAATAGGGATCATCCTTGTACAACTTTGTGGGAAAGAAGTGTTAAACTTCTCACTCTCATATTTGGCACCAAAAGCCTCCCACTGCATAAGCCGCCTCCCATGGGTGGCTAAGGTTTCCATATCGTTAACTACCCATCTGGCTGAGGCCTATTTGAGAACAGCAACTTTCCCTTAACTCAACCCAACAGCCCTTTATTGAGAAACCATAATAGGCCTGGGCCTCCCCAGAGATCAGTTCCTGACCTAATGGCCCTCAGAGCCCAGGAAGGGAAGACACGCATAGAAAATCCAATCACCTTCCACAACGGTTAAGCCCCATCCACACAGAAGGGTAGAGGGGGCTGCCATGGTGATCAGTACGCTGTAGGTGAGCAGCAGGACGGTTAAGCGGGAGATACCCATGTCCCCGCAAGGCTGAGTACACGGAAGTGACCAATAATGGAATCGTCAAGTGCTGCTCCCATTCTGCTATAAACCGACTGGTCTCAGAGCCGCACTTGGACCTGGTGAGCCTGGCATTGGCCCAGACCCCAACTGACCTTGAAGGCCCTGCACACCCTTTCTGCAACTGCCTGCGCGAGGTGGGGCTTGGTTCTGTCGGGTCGTCAACTCAATAGTGAACGTCGCACCCAGACCTGAAATAAACCGGCACGGACTTAGCGACTGAACTCACAGGGTCTGCGTCCAGTGAGTTCCCCTTCGGCTCCCGGCCAAGCTGCCTACTCAGCAGAGTGCCTACTTCCTTGCACACACGCTTCCTTATTTCTGATTCAAGTTGTTCTTATTATGATTGGACACGGTTCTTATCCATTTTTATTCTGAAATCACATACATGTCTCATGATTTTTCTACTTACACCAAGTAACCATGGTTCATTTAAATCTGAATTCAATAGTTTGGGATTTTTTTCTGGTGATGCCATGTTTCAAACATATCCTGAACCACAAACACACATGTGCCTGTGACCTGGATTTCACAAGCAATTATTCTCCTGTAGGTGCACCAGCCCCTTCCCTCAAACACACGAACCAGTGCAGAAGTTACTGGCGGCCCCATCCCATCTGCATTGCTTCCAGCATTTTCCTGTCATTTCTTCTACCCTAAACCTTTGGAGTCAACTCTGTCACTCTTGGAGAGCACTACGAGGTTGTCCTGTCTTTCCGTGTAATGTTACTTAGCCTCACAAATCAGTCAACACTTTCTGCTTGGTTCAGGTTGTAAATTATCCAAAGTAGAACAAAGTTTCAAATTCTTTGCTATTTCGCGTTGGTGGTATAGTGGTGAGCATAGCTGCCTTCCAAATTCTTTGCTATTTCTCTTTTATTTTCACCCAAGGACCTACTGATACACATTTTCTCAAGGCAAAAGAAATTTATTCAATAGAATTATTATACTAGATCCTATGTTTATTTCAAATAATTTCTTTTGTTGTTTTTCTTTCTCCAAATCCATTTACCAGTCTATCCTTAGACTATGCCTTTCTCATGCAAACATCCTGCAGAGGAAGAAAACGCCACTTAAATTCTAAGTTGTCAGTATGTTCCGGGTAACAGCCCAATCTTGAAATCCTAAGAGATACATAATCTTTGAACTTGAGTTCTCAGAAGTTAAGAATAAAGCCCTAATTAATGCAAAATGTACAGGTTCAGGAAATAATCTAGTTCTCAAAGATGGTACTAACTTTAAGCACTTGGTCATTGTTGATAGAAGCAACAAGAAGACACTCTGAGCTTTGTTCCACTAGGTTGGTGACTACTGGGGAGAAAGCGAGTGTCCTGCAGCCAAAAGACAACGGAGTGAGGGTCCTAAGGACTCATTAAAGGGAGGAGGACGTGCTCAGGGTAACAGGTGCCCGAGACAAGCTGCGTCCTCCAGCAGGTTGTAATCTCCTGAGATCCAGGCAGGTAAGGTCACTAAAGGAGCAGAACCACTTCTCCCACAGATGGGACATGGTCTTTTCTGGGATCCTCTGGGAATCTTGTTAAAATGCAGATCTGCGGGGCACCTGGGTGGCTCAGTGCGTTAAGCCTCTGCCTTCAGCTCAAATCATGATCTCAGGATCCTGGATCGAGCCCCGCATCGGGGTCTCTGCTCAGTGGGGACCCTGCTTCCCCCCACCCTGCCTGCCTCTCTGCCTACTTGTGATCTCTGTCTGTCAAATAAATAAATAAAATCTTTTAAGAAAATGCAGATCTGGGATCCAGGAAGCCAGGATGGGGGTTGAAACTCCATTATCCCTGTCGGGATCCCAGGTGAGGCGGATGGATGGTGGGCCTCCTGTTGAGCTGTAAGGCCCATGGTCATCCAGTTCCTCTCTCTTGCAGAGAAGGGGAGGACAGGAGTAGAAAGACACAATGTACAGGCAGAGGAAAGCAGATAAATATAAAAGAAAGCAGAGGATCATAACGAGAGATGAAGACTAGGAGATTTGAGAATACGGCCTTCCCAGCACCCCTCCTTTCTTAGTCCAAGGCAGCCCATTAGGGTGGCTGCAAAGTCCTTACATGGCTCTGGCCACAGCCCAGGACCCTCGGTGCCTAGCATGGGACAGGTGGGACCACCCGGTGGCAAGGAGTCTTCCAGCGACCACAGATGGGAGTTCTCAGATGGCCCCTCCGCCAGAGCCAGAAAAGTCCGAGCGCTTCCCCAGGCTTCTGAACCCATCCATCTGCACCGGGAAAAACATGCCAGTAGCTGACCCAGGGAAGGCGGGGGGCAGGCCTCCCTCTTGGGTACAGCTGAGCCCAAGACCACCTGAATCTTCCTCTGCACAGTGGTCGGATTCCTAAATCACCTAGACTGATTCAAATCTCAAGGCTGGCGCAGCCCCAAGACCCTAATAATGCGAGCGGCTCACTGTGCCTAATGTCTGTGCGAACAGCTCATTTACACTCAGTACCCGTCGTCCTGGTCGGGTCCTGCAAGGAGGGAGCCTGTGTGACGGGCTGGTGGAGCACTGGGCGAGGACAGCTCTCACTTGTTCTGGAGGGAACTCCGCACGCTCCGTACGTCTCCCCTGAGAGGACCCCGGAGGTCATGCCTGGTGTCCTGCGGACTTCATCCCATCGACCTTTTTCCTTTACTCCTTCCGCTTTGTACCCTGGACACATCATAGTTTTATGACTACGCATCGGTCCCGCGAGTCCCCCCAGTGAATCACAGGACCTGAGGAGGATCCCGGGGATCTCCAGACACCCAGGAGGGGAAAAAATGCAGCCCGGCCAACAGCTTACCCAGAGGACCCAGCCAGGTGCACCAGGCTTCCGACCTACAGAAACCGTGACCTAACAGCTCTGTCTCGTAAAGCGCCTGGTCGCTTTTTACAGGAGTAGCACAAAACCAGGGAAACGACAGTATCTCTTCTGCTAATAAAAAGGGTAAATATCTCAAGGAAAGTTTTTAGAATCTCAATTCACTCTGAAATTGATGTCAGGGAAGCATAGGTTAAAAACCAGCACCTGAGGAGTGAGAAGGGCCTCCGGGAAGGTACGTGCTTTAGGGTGAAGAGCAGGTCCTCTGTGTGAGAGGCCAGAGAGCCCCCAAATCCGCCTAATCGTCTTCAAGAGACTGTGGGTAGAATCTTAATTATCAGCTCGTGGGACTTATGTGGCCAGAGCCGGCCGTGTATGCAGCCTGGGGCGGAGACAGCACCCCGTGCGCTGTGGGGACGGCTGAAGGACGTGCACGGAGAAGCGCCTTTCCTAGAGGAGACCGAAATGCAGAAGGAATTCCTGCCCTACAGGAGCTTCCAGAAGCCCTGAGCCGAGACGAGGGCCTCAAAGGGGGCAGAGCAGGGAGCTCAGGAGAAGCGTCCTACCTCAAGGGAAGGTAGATTCCCCCCCTGCACTCATCCAGCAAACATTTACCAAGGCGGGTCTCTGTGAGCGAGCTCCCCGGGTGTGGGAGGGAGGCCACCACACCAGTGGTGACCATGCGACGGCCAGTGGGACCGAGGAGTCCAAGCATCCGTCCTCAGCTGTGTGGTCTAGGGTCAGTAACACCACTATCCTTGGCCCTTACTCCCCTGGGCTCCTTG
Organism: Lontra canadensis; assembly: GCF_010015895.1. Classification (NCBI taxonomy): domain Eukaryota; kingdom Metazoa; phylum Chordata; class Mammalia; order Carnivora; family Mustelidae; genus Lontra; species Lontra canadensis. The sequence goes on along the minus strand of NW_022632173.1, from coordinate 191 downwards.
AAACAAGGTGCCACATGGTGATGCTTGGGTTTGGGTCCCCCCAGAACCGCTTAGCTATAAAACAGGAATGGTCACAATCCGTGTACTGGGGTGGGATGGGGGTAAAAATATGAACCTTGGTTAATACAACTAAGAATAAGCACTCATTAATGATCCATTACCTGATTTCGAAAAGCAAGATTTAATTTGGA
>NW_022632172.1:0-15614 GCF_010015895.1 Lontra canadensis | reverse complement strand
GCTCAAAATGAATCAAAGTCCTCAGCATAAGACCTAGGGCTATAAAAACTCTTATGGAAGAAAAATAGGACAAAAGCTTTATCATGTTAAATTTGGTGATGATTTCTAGGATAGGACACTAAAAGCACAGACAACATAAGGTAAAACAGATAAATTCGAATACATCAAAATTTAAAACTTTTGTGCATCAAATAATGCCATCAGCAGAGTGAAATGGCAACCCATGAATGACAGAAAATATCTGCAAATTGTCTATCTGATTTGGGGTTCATATCCGGAATACATAAAGAACTTTGTACATCCCAACAAACAAAAAGGCCAAACACCTTGATTTTAAAATGCACAAAGTGCTTCAATAGACATTTATCCAAAGAAAACATACGAATGCACAGTGAGCACATGAAAAGAGGCTCAACATCGGAAGTCATCAGGGAAATGCAAATCAAAGCTGCAGTGAGACACCACTCACACCCTTTGGCTGTGCTTTCAATGGGAAGTAAGATGTGTTGATGAGGGTGAGTTGGAGACATTGTGCACTGGTGGAATGTAACGCAGCAAAGCAGACAGCTCTTCAAAAACTCAACAGAATTACCACAGAGTCCAGGAACTGCACTTGTTGGTATACACCCAAAAGAACTGAAAGCAAGGTCTCCAAGAGATATTTGTTCACCCAAATTCACAGCAACTTTATCCCCTACAGCCAAAAGGTGGGAAAGTCCACGGATCCCTCGGGAAGAGCAGCGCTGGCATATACATGCTGGAGAACATTCCTTAGAATTCGACACACGCCCTAGCACGGATGGACCTGGAGGACATTATGCTGCGTGAGATCCGCCCATCACGGAAGGACAAAAATGGTACGATGCCACCTAGATGAGGTGCCCGGACGAGTCAAATTCATGGAGACAGAAAGTGGAACGGCGGTGGCTGGGGCCTGGAGAAAGGCAGGGATGGGGAATTAGTATCTAGAGGGCAATGAGTTTCAGCTCGGGAGGACGGCAAGGATTCTGGGGAGACCACAGTGTGACAATGCTAATGCCATTGACCCGTCTACTTGAAAATAATCACAAAGTTAACTTCTATTGTAAGGGCCTGCCCCTCCCAGAGGAGCTTACTTGCAAACCCCGGGTATAGGGGCGGGGCAGGCCGGATGGAGACATCCAGTCAGTGGGGCGCGCATATATTTGCTGAGGTGAGTTGAAATCCCATCGGCCACCTGTGTGTGGGCCGGGCTCGACCACCTCTATGAAGGTTAGTCTGCGAGGCTGGTGGGGGGGGTAGGAGGAGGAGTTAGGGTAGCCGTTAGGGAGAGCAGTTAGAGCCCTTAGTTGGGAGAGCCATCAGGATAGCCGCGGTAGTGACAGTTGTTGGGAACCGCGCCGCCCCTATGGCCGGGGAGCGGCCTCACCACTACCGAGCTGCGGCCCCGCCGCCAGCGGCCTCGCCGCCCCCAGTGGCCTTGCCGCCCCAAGCCATAGCCCCGCCACGAGGGGACTCACCGCGCCGAGCCTCAGCCCCGCTGCAAGTGGCCTTGCCACCCGGAACCGCGGCCCCGCTGCGAGGGGCCTCGCCAGAGCGGCGTCATTCTGGGGAGCGGCCTCGTCCAGAGCAGTGGCCTCCTGTCAGAGTGGCATCATGGGGAGCAGAGTCTGTGTCATCGGGGTTTTTGTCCTCACTGTCATCGTCGCTGTTGTCGTCTCTTTGTCGTTGAGAGTGGCGTCCTCCTCGTGGTCGCCTCTTCGTAAGAGATGGCCCTGACAGGTGGGTTTGATTTTCGATGCTTGGCGCAAAATAAAGCTTTGTTTGATTTTCGCTTTGTGTCAGTCTCATTCCTTTGATCACGGACCCTAACACTATGTTGTGTCTGCTCTACCACAATAAGAATATTTAAACAAAAAGTGCACTTTCGTTAATGTGAATGAGACCCAGCCTGATTTGTGATCCAGTGAGAAACCCAATTCCTGCACATAAGCTCCCTGGGGTGATGGGGAACCCCACCCACCCCCGCCCCCCCGGGACTGATCTCCTGGTCACCCTGTGCATCACCAACTGTGCCCACCCCAACATTACGGCAGTGACATGGGACCCACTGCCATCGTGCCCCGTTTGGAGTCACAGAGTGGCAGGACGCTTGGCACAATTTCTCACCTGTCCTCACACAGTGGGAATATACCCACCACCAGCTTCACACAGTGAGGACCTCAAAATGCCCACTCTGGCGTTGTTGTGGGTTTTTTTTTTTTTTTAGATTTTATTTATTTATTTAAGAGAGAGAGAGAATGCATGTGCATACACTGAGAGAGAGCACACGACCAGGGACAGGAGAGAGTGAGAAGCAGCCTCCCCACTGAGCAGGGAGCCCAAGATGGGGCTCGATCCCAGGACCCCAGGATCATGAAGTGAGCTGAAGGCAGACACTTCACTACCTGAGCCCCCCAGGTGCTCAGAATGCCCAGTCTCTTAACCTAGATGTAGCCGGCACCATCACATTTTATCTTTAGGGTAATGAGCTCTGACTCATTAATCCACACAGAGCAGTGAAACGCAGGATGTTACAATCCATGACTCCATCAGGATAAAAGCAGAGGCTCCCCCTCCCACTCCTTTATGATTTGCACGGGGGCAGGGCATAGAGCTGAACAGCAGGTCTCACTGAAACTGCCCCCTGCCCCAAGAACGGGGAGCAGCCTCTCCCAGAGGTTGTCTGTGAGCCTGTCCCCACTGCGCTTCTTGGGGACCACAAAGCAGGAGCGGGATCATCTCCAGAGGCTGCTCCATAGGCTAAGCAGGACCGAGGTAACAAAATCCGCCTTCAGCAAACAACATAAAATGTCTAATTAAAAAAAAAGTGTAACTTGGGAGTCACAATGCTAACATCAGGAGTAAGAAGCAGAAAGCACAACCGAAGCACGTTCAGCCACAAAGTGTGAAGGAGAAACTTAAAATGAGAGTTGAAAATGACACGGAATTGCTGAATGGAGAGCCTTGGCTCTGGGGTGCTGTCCCTGCCTGGGGAGCGTGGGGGAGGCTGGCAGTCAAGTGGCAGGCATCTGAGGCTCTGCACATGGAGATGGAGCCAGGAACTTCCAGCTGCCTCTCCCCTGTGTCCCCTATCCTAATCTCTCAATTCTTCTGATTCATGCTTGGCCCACGGTGGTTCCTCAGGACCAGGCTCCAGGATTGGAGTGATCCAGAGAACAAGAGGTATAAGGGCTGGAGAGGAGGCTCTCCTATGACAGCAGCTTCAGAGAGAAAGGATATGAAGGCCAGAAAGGCAGAGAGAGAATTAAGCTCAGAGACACCTTGTCCAGACAAGGGCCACAGAAAACCAGAGACTTCTAGGACGGCCATCTTCACTGTCTTGCATTTCCCTGAACCAAGATGCCCCGAGATGCTGAGCAAGTCCCCATCCCGGGATGAGGCAGGCAATGCGTTTTCCCAACGCTGAGCAGCTCTCTTTGCTGGCACACAAACCTGGAGGGAACCGCCATGCCTGCTCTGCATCTCACTCCCACCGGAGAGAAACCATCAGCAGAGGCACCGTGGGGGAACTCTGAAAAAGATGGCAGAGCTCTAGGAACTGAGGCCCAGGCGGGGCTGGGACGGCAGCCAAACCACATCATTCTGGAATGCCACGGAGGATCTCGAGGACAGCAAGTGCCCAGACATCTCCCGACCACTGTCCTTGGGTGCACCTTCACCTGCAAAACCCAAGCCTTGGGAGACCCAGATCTGCCTCAACTCACCAAGGGCATGGCCATCCTCTCATGCCTCCTCCCCCACTATTCTGTAAGGCTTTCTTCTGCATGTGCCGGGAAGCGATCTCAAAGCAGGTGACAAGAACAAGAACAAAAAGGAAAATAAAGGACTATGTTGACCGTATCTAACACTATTCCAGGGTAGCCCTGAAACTGACCATTGTGTAACGCGGAGCTTCAGTTTCTCATTCTGCAACATGAAGACACCTGCTGAACAAGACAAAATGACATAAAGCACCTGGAATCCTTGAAACCAGGACTGGCTCATAGTAAACGCTCACTAGATGTCAGACGCCAGCCCCCGGGCATCAGCTTGGCTCACACACCTGTTCCCTCTCTGGGTCCCACTGCACATTGCACTTGGGGTGCTGTTTGCTCATCTTCCCTGTTCTTCAAAAGCATTTTTCTTCAATTCCCTATCAATTCCAGATTACGTTCTTCCTCCCTTATAAAAATGGTCACAACAGACAAAATGAGAAAGTGTCTCTCCTCCTGTCCAATAACTATCACTTGACTACAGCCGCCTTTGACCTCCCTGGCCATTGTCATGTTGGGATGTGTTGGAATCCCAGCTCTGGGACCTGTGAATGTGACCTTGTTATCTGGTCTTTGCAATAGTCAAGTTAAGATGAGGTCACTGGGATGGGCCCTAAATCAGTACGACTGGGCGGTTTATAAGAAGAGAGACGAGAGCAGAGGGGAGACAAGAAGACACAGGGAAGATGCCACGTGATGACCGACACAGACATCGCAGTGATCCATCTATAAGCCAGGGGCCCCAAGAATCACCAACAACATCAAAGTATTAGAAGGACACAGAAGGTTCTCCCCTAGACCCTTGCAGGGAGCACGGCCCTGACAACAGATTGAGTTTGTGCTTCTAGCTCCAGAGTCATGCAAGAATAGATTTCTGTTGTGTTGAGCCCGAGGTACTTAGTAACCGTACCTAGGAAAATCTTACAGGGATAGACTTAATTCTTTCCCACCTCAAGGTGCCCAGGAGTGTCTGAGAGGTAGGTTTTCCAAGAGAGCCAGGAGATCACTGTGTGCCTCCTTACTAATTGATTAACAGATTTATTTAATTTAAGGGTAGAAAATCTTCGACAAGGTGATGAATGCATTGAGCATTTCACTTGTTATTATTTGGGGGCATACAGAAAAAAGCACTACCACAGTAACGTCGCCTTCCATTTCGAGACACTGTTCTGCTAAACCTCAAGTTTCCTCCCCAAAAATAGGAGCTTGCGCTGAGTCTGAATCTTCCCTCAGTGGGAACTTCCGCTAATAAAGCTCTTGCTGCAGAAGGCGCTCAGCTCCCGGGGGTCTCTTTCCGTGGTCCTGAAAATGTTCTCTTCCCTCTTTTAGAAAAGAAGGCTATTGAATCGTTACAGTGATCAAAGCTCTGAAAGGAAAACAAGCCACTCAGGTTTGAATGATTAAGACCATTAAAAAATACACAATAGAAGACAGGATCAAATCCAAATAAAGTGCCTTTGCCTAATGCACGTCAAATGGGGAGATTTTAAACTTCTCTTTCTTGGTCACAGACGTGACGCGAGGCAAAGTTCGGGGACATCCGCTGCCTGCCCTTCTCCTTTCTTGCTCACAGCTCCTCCTGGAAAAGGGGTCTGACATTGCACTCTTTTTCAAAACTGGGCTCTTTTGATAGTTTTAACTGATTTCTCCTCAAGGGAATGAGGAAAAAGATTATGCCAATAAGAAAGTAAAAAGAGTTCTGAGCACAGCACAGTGTCACAGGGACTATGACTGGCAGGAGATCTGGTGTCTCAGGTGTGGAGCTTAGCTGGTGGACAGGAACAGGACAGACAGACACGCTCATCTCCATACACACAGGCCTCTGTACCATAATTCCAGAGGCAGCTTGCCCTTTTATATGCAAGATGAAAGTCACCTAAAGAAGTTTTCCTTAAATTGGAATAGTATCTATTCTTATCCATATCATCAAAAAGCCTATATTAGGAATATAGTCACAGTGGAGATGACTTAAGATTCTACTTACACGAAGGACCCTCAAGCCTAAATCCTCATTTCAGCTGACAATCTCAAATAAATAGCGAGCATATTTTTATTTTTTTATGTGTAATAAGAACAGCATGAATGATATGCCTTGCAGCCATTAGCCTGCAGATCTTAGAATCGACACAATTTATGTCAACATTGTAATCTGGGGAGAAAGGCCAGCACAGAAGCACCATGAAAGAGAGAAGTCAATAATTGGAAGTTTCCAAATGTCATCAGGGAGAGACTGGCATCATGGAAGTCATGGTCATCCAGGAAAATAGCCAGGAATGACACCATTTTGGAAGCCGTTCGCCCAACAGAGAAAACGTGGCTTCGTGAATATGGGGTCAGTTCATCATGCCTTCTTGAGAACCACAGAGATGCAAAGGATCCTACTGCTTTAGAGGACAAGAGCACAGAGCTTGGGGGGATCCACATAGAGTGAGCAGAAGCAAACCTGGACTGGGTCTGGGGAGGCATCCCCTCAGCTCTCAGGGTTGTGATTCTGATACACCCTGAGAATGGCCTCCATTAACCAGAGCCAGGGTCCTGCGCTCCTGGCACACCCAGCAAGGACGTGTGGGGCCGCTCAGGGTCCACTGAGGATTACCTGTCCTTACAAAGCTCAAGGGTAAGAGAACCACAGAAACACACTGTGTAGACAAGAAATTAGAACCCCTGTGCAGTGTTGGTGGGAATGCAAAATGGTGCAGCCCCTGAGGAAAAGAGTTTGGAGCTTCCTCAAAAACTTAAAATAGAATCACCATACCCGGCAATTACACTTCTGGGGATATGTCCAAAAAACTTCAAAGCAGGATCCCCAAGAGACAGGTGCACACCAAAATGTTCAATGCACTATTATTCACATTAGCCAAGAGGTAGAAGCTCCTCAAGGGGCCACTGATGGATGAAGGGATATCTCAGTCCGTTCAGGCTGGTAGAACAAATCACCGTAGACTGGTGCCTTCTAAATGACAGAAAATTACTGCTCACAGTTCTGGAGACCGGAAGTCTGGGGCTGGTGTGCCAACGTGACCAGTGAGGACCCTCCTCTGGGCCACACACGTTCACTGTGTCCTCACAGGGCAGAAGGGGGTAGGTGTGTGTCTGAGCCTCTTTGATAAGGCGCCATCCTTTTCTAGAGGATTCCGCTCCCATGACCTAAGCACCTCCCGAAGGTCCCACCTGCAAATACTGTCATCACTGTTGGGGTTTGGGTTAGAGCGGTGACTTCAGGTGGGACACAAACATTCAGATCATCGCAACAGATAAAGAAAAGATGGTGTATCAAGGCAATGGAATATTATGCAGCCATTACCAGGAAAGAGGTCCTGTCCCTTGTTATAACGTGGATGAACCTCAAAGACCTTATGCTGAGTGAAGTAAGGCAGCCACAGCTAGACTCATGCTATAGGATTCCACTTACACGAAGCACCTGAAGCAGTCAAAGTCTTTGACACGGTTAATAAAATGTGGTTTCCAAGGGCTGGGGAGAGAAGGAAGGGGAACTTCAGGTTCAGTGTGTTCAGACCTCCTTCCATTTTACAAGATGAGAAACTTCTAGATAACATGAATATACTTAATATATTACCTTAATATAATTAACTTTGGTAATTATACTTAACTAAACACCTAAAACCTGTTAAGATAGTAAATTCAATGTTATGTGCTTCTTACCACAATAAAAATTAACCATTTTGTATTTTCTTTTTTAAATCCTTTCAAACCCAGTATTTAATCGAACAGCAATATATACATGTAGTTTAAAAATAACAATTATTGTGTATTTTTAACCCCCAGCCCCTTCTGCAGAGTGAGAAATGCTATTACTAATTTGTTGTGTGTCTTTCCGGAATTACTGCGTGTGCGCACATGCACGCGTCCGTGCACGTTCATCTCGGGGACTTCGGATGGGGACACAGTGTGCGTATCGTTTTCCTCGCTTAAAATAGCGTTTCCTGAAGCTCGTTATCAATAAATAGATTCGCCTCCCTCTTTTCAAAGGAAGGCACTCTATGCAATACTGCACCGTAGCATGCTTTATCTCTGCGCTCACCAGCGGCAGAGAACCAGACCGCGAATGTGAGGAAGTGACACTGTCCTCACAGGCGTATTCTGTGCCGCTCACATGTCCCTGTGGGATTTGTTCCCAGGACTAGAGTTTCTACTCTGGTGTAGACGGAGCACTGAGGGGACTTAAGGTGCTGCTCCTTCTGGACTGTCATCTTCAGAGCTACACAGCAAGTGTCTGGGATCCCCTTTACTTAATTTTATGGAAATTGCCCTCCAGGGTTTGTGAGAGTGAACAACTTTTCATGCATTTATAAAACTCTCTCTTTCATTTTGTTTACTGCCTATTTCTATCTTTACCCAATTTTTTTTTCAAGATTATTTATTTATTTATTTATTTGTCAGAGGGAGCCAAAGCACGGAGAGCAACAGGCAGAACAGGCAGGGAGAAGCAGGCTCCCCGTGGAGCAAGGAGCCCGGTGTGGGACTCTATTCCAGGACCCTGGGGTCATGACCTGAGCAGAAGGAAGATGCTTAACCCACTGAGCCACCCAGGCATCCCTATCTTTACCCATTTTTAAATGATTTTTTAAATCATACCCATTTATTTACAAGAATGCTTTATAAATGAAGAAAACTCATTCTTTGTCAGATATATTTAAATTTTCCCTAATTTATGTTTGGTGTCTTCTCACAGCAAAATTTTTTCCACACATCATTTTAAAATTAATCTGGTTTATCTTTTTTTTTTTTTTTTGCAGCATCTGGGTTTCCCATTTTCCTTAGCATGTTCTTTCCAATAATCCATACAAAACATTTTCTAATTGCATCTAGCTCTTTCTCTGTGGCGGATTTATTTTAAGTTGCATCTATTTAAGGTATAAAATAGGGATCCAACTTTATTTATTTTTTTTCCAGGTTGTCTCAGTATCATTATTGAATAATCTATTTTTTTTCACTAATTTGAAATGCCACATTATTTTTTGTTAATTCTGTAAATATATTTATTAATGAATCCTATTATGTTTCTTCACTAATCTTTGCATTAATATGCTAATATAAACAATGTTAATATTAAGTAGTTTCAAACAGCTATATTTAAGCTTTATAAGGCATTTTAGTAACTTAATAGGGATAATTCCCTTTAATACTATTCTTTTAACAAATTGCTGTAGCTACTTCTGCATACATACATTTTAAAATGAAAGTTAGAAGACTTCATTTCAGGGGTGCCTGGGTGGCTCAGTGGTTAAGCGTCTGCCTTCAGCTCAGGTCATGATCCCAGGGTACTGGGATCAAGGCCCGCATCAGACTCCCTGCTCAATGGGAAGCCTGCTCTCCCTCTCCCAATCCCCCTACTTGTGTTCCCCCATCACTGTCTCTCTCTCTCTCTCTCTCTCTGTCTGTCAAATAAATAAAACAAAAAGAAAGAGAGGAAGGAAAGAAGGAAGGAAGGAAGGAAGAGAAAGAAAGACAGACTTCGCTTATTTTATTTCAGGGTTAGTTAAGGATGAGCATACATCATACATCATTACACTACCAAGTCTTGATACCCAAGGACAAGGATTAATCTCACTTTTCTTTGATGCCCCTTAATGGTGTTTTAAGTATTTTTTGGAGCATTTCTTGTCAATTTTATTGTTTGTGATTCTATTATAAATGAAGTCCATGGTTCCTTTATTATTTAACTAATTACTTATAGGTACAAAGAGAAATTAATTAATTTTGGAAATTACTTTCATAAGGAGATACATTGCTGAGTTTTTTTTTTTTAATTATTTCCTAGGAGATTTTCTATGGTTCTCCAAGAACATATAATGATAATTTATTTTCATTTCTAACTTTTATGACTCTTGTATTATTTCCCTATCTGAATGCACTTCATAACTTGAGAACATAAGGTTAGAGGCTTAGAAAGGAGAGCTTAACACGCTCATCTTTTAAGGTCAGGTAGGATAAGTGCTTTTAAGAAGCCCTCCAAATTCTCAAAGGAAATCCCAGATTGACTATCTCTGAGACAGGTTCTGAAATAAGGCAGAAGTAGAAGTTTAAAACTGAATCTGGAGATGAACAAACAATAAGGGGAAAGACTACTTTTAACCTAAGTAACATGACCCATTATGAAGACAAGTCACCCATAAGACCTCATGACAGAAACGTGAAAAGCACTGGTCTCCTTCAGATTGCAGAGCAGGCGTCTGCTTTACATCCATGTTAATCCTGTTCCCTGCAAAACACTGCTCAGTAAATGATACCGTAGCAACTAGGCAGCCATCTGGAAAAATCCATGAGCACAGATCCCTACCTCACGCCTTAGACAGATACAAAATGGACTAAACCAGGGATCAAGCAAACTGTAGCCCAGAGCCAAATGCAGCCGGTGCATGTTTTTGTAAATAAAGTTTTATTAGAACACAGCCACACTCGTTCACTTACACAATGCCCATGGCTGCTTTCACACAACGGAGGAGCTACAACAGAGACCGTATGGTCTACAACACTGAAAACATTTGTCATCTGCCCCTTTACAGAACAAGCTAGCAGACCCCTGGAACACACCAGCAGTCCTCTCAGCGTGAGAAATCTGAACGTATTTAGAGGACCTCCAGCTTCTCAACTGATGCCCCGACAATACTGGCTGGAAATCTGAGGATTGCTAATCAGAAATTCTCATCATCTCGGAGTTTTAAGACCAGCTACATTAACATTTTTTTAAATACTGAAAACCTGTCGTCTTCTTTTGCAAAATAATATAATTTATTTCATTGCTGCCTTTGTCTATACAAATTTACAAAATGTGCTCTGCCTCAAAGGCGGATAAATGTCTAACTGCAGGCGGCACAATTTCTGCAACTTGCAGAAAAACTGTACGTACACAGAATGCATAAGTACACACCACACGTGTGCATTCTGTATAATTACAGTATCCACAAGTGGTAGAAAGTGTAGAGTTGACGGTCCCTCCCTCTGACACCAACTGCTGGTACATCATCCTCTGACGCTGACCTTCCCGAGTGGCAAGGGGCTGGGAAGACTGTCCGGAGACTCAGCTGGAGACTCCCTGAGCTGCCCTCCTTCCCCCTCCCCAAGACTCCGCTCAGTGACGTTTCCTTTCCATGACTGTGCTGCTGCAGAAACTTTTCTGTAAGAATCATTTTTTCCATTGTTCACTTTTCCTGCTTAACACAAAAAGGATTTTTTTAATTTTTATTTTTGTGCTCTTTCAAGAAATTAAAAAAAAAACCTACTTTTAATGAAGTAGGTACAAAGGATAGACAGAGAAACAAGCCAGAGACCCGGACTCCAGAGCTGATGTGAAACAGTCACAAGATGAATGACGGGAGTGAGAGTAGTGCGCGAGACACGAGAGAGTAGCGTGCAAGACATGAGAGAGCAGGGAGTGTCCAAGCAATTTCAGAACAGAGTGAAGGTTTTCAGGTTGGGGAGGATTGTCATTGACAGAGAGGAAGGAAGGTGGAAAGGGAGGGAGGGAGGGAAGGAGAAGGACAGTTTCCCAGGACGGAAACCAGCATTTATCTGCTGTCATTGAGACCTAAAGTTAAGGGCACATGGCAGACCACCTTAGGCTCAATAGGGATCATCCTTGTACAACTTTGTGGGAAAGAAGTGTTAAACTTCTCACTCTCATATTTGGCACCAAAAGCCTCCCACTGCATAAGCCGCCTCCCATGGGTGGCTAAGGTTTCCATATCGTTAACTACCCATCTGGCTGAGGCCTATTTGAGAACAGCAACTTTCCCTTAACTCAACCCAACAGCCCTTTATTGAGAAACCATAATAGGCCTGGGCCTCCCCAGAGATCAGTTCCTGACCTAATGGCCCTCAGAGCCCAGGAAGGGAAGACACGCATAGAAAATCCAATCACCTTCCACAACGGTTAAGCCCCATCCACACAGAAGGGTAGAGGGGGCTGCCATGGTGATCAGTACGCTGTAGGTGAGCAGCAGGACGGTTAAGCGGGAGATACCCATGTCCCCGCAAGGCTGAGTACACGGAAGTGACCAATAATGGAATCGTCAAGTGCTGCTCCCATTCTGCTATAAACCGACTGGTCTCAGAGCCGCACTTGGACCTGGTGAGCCTGGCATTGGCCCAGACCCCAACTGACCTTGAAGGCCCTGCACACCCTTTCTGCAACTGCCTGCGCGAGGTGGGGCTTGGTTCTGTCGGGTCGTCAACTCAATAGTGAACGTCGCACCCAGACCTGAAATAAACCGGCACGGACTTAGCGACTGAACTCACAGGGTCTGCGTCCAGTGAGTTCCCCTTCGGCTCCCGGCCAAGCTGCCTACTCAGCAGAGTGCCTACTTCCTTGCACACACGCTTCCTTATTTCTGATTCAAGTTGTTCTTATTATGATTGGACACGGTTCTTATCCATTTTTATTCTGAAATCACATACATGTCTCATGATTTTTCTACTTACACCAAGTAACCATGGTTCATTTAAATCTGAATTCAATAGTTTGGGATTTTTTTCTGGTGATGCCATGTTTCAAACATATCCTGAACCACAAACACACATGTGCCTGTGACCTGGATTTCACAAGCAATTATTCTCCTGTAGGTGCACCAGCCCCTTCCCTCAAACACACGAACCAGTGCAGAAGTTACTGGCGGCCCCATCCCATCTGCATTGCTTCCAGCATTTTCCTGTCATTTCTTCTACCCTAAACCTTTGGAGTCAACTCTGTCACTCTTGGAGAGCACTACGAGGTTGTCCTGTCTTTCCGTGTAATGTTACTTAGCCTCACAAATCAGTCAACACTTTCTGCTTGGTTCAGGTTGTAAATTATCCAAAGTAGAACAAAGTTTCAAATTCTTTGCTATTTCGCGTTGGTGGTATAGTGGTGAGCATAGCTGCCTTCCAAATTCTTTGCTATTTCTCTTTTATTTTCACCCAAGGACCTACTGATACACATTTTCTCAAGGCAAAAGAAATTTATTCAATAGAATTATTATACTAGATCCTATGTTTATTTCAAATAATTTCTTTTGTTGTTTTTCTTTCTCCAAATCCATTTACCAGTCTATCCTTAGACTATGCCTTTCTCATGCAAACATCCTGCAGAGGAAGAAAACGCCACTTAAATTCTAAGTTGTCAGTATGTTCCGGGTAACAGCCCAATCTTGAAATCCTAAGAGATACATAATCTTTGAACTTGAGTTCTCAGAAGTTAAGAATAAAGCCCTAATTAATGCAAAATGTACAGGTTCAGGAAATAATCTAGTTCTCAAAGATGGTACTAACTTTAAGCACTTGGTCATTGTTGATAGAAGCAACAAGAAGACACTCTGAGCTTTGTTCCACTAGGTTGGTGACTACTGGGGAGAAAGCGAGTGTCCTGCAGCCAAAAGACAACGGAGTGAGGGTCCTAAGGACTCATTAAAGGGAGGAGGACGTGCTCAGGGTAACAGGTGCCCGAGACAAGCTGCGTCCTCCAGCAGGTTGTAATCTCCTGAGATCCAGGCAGGTAAGGTCACTAAAGGAGCAGAACCACTTCTCCCACAGATGGGACATGGTCTTTTCTGGGATCCTCTGGGAATCTTGTTAAAATGCAGATCTGCGGGGCACCTGGGTGGCTCAGTGCGTTAAGCCTCTGCCTTCAGCTCAAATCATGATCTCAGGATCCTGGATCGAGCCCCGCATCGGGGTCTCTGCTCAGTGGGGACCCTGCTTCCCCCCACCCTGCCTGCCTCTCTGCCTACTTGTGATCTCTGTCTGTCAAATAAATAAATAAAATCTTTTAAGAAAATGCAGATCTGGGATCCAGGAAGCCAGGATGGGGGTTGAAACTCCATTATCCCTGTCGGGATCCCAGGTGAGGCGGATGGATGGTGGGCCTCCTGTTGAGCTGTAAGGCCCATGGTCATCCAGTTCCTCTCTCTTGCAGAGAAGGGGAGGACAGGAGTAGAAAGACACAATGTACAGGCAGAGGAAAGCAGATAAATATAAAAGAAAGCAGAGGATCATAACGAGAGATGAAGACTAGGAGATTTGAGAATACGGCCTTCCCAGCACCCCTCCTTTCTTAGTCCAAGGCAGCCCATTAGGGTGGCTGCAAAGTCCTTACATGGCTCTGGCCACAGCCCAGGACCCTCGGTGCCTAGCATGGGACAGGTGGGACCACCCGGTGGCAAGGAGTCTTCCAGCGACCACAGATGGGAGTTCTCAGATGGCCCCTCCGCCAGAGCCAGAAAAGTCCGAGCGCTTCCCCAGGCTTCTGAACCCATCCATCTGCACCGGGAAAAACATGCCAGTAGCTGACCCAGGGAAGGCGGGGGGCAGGCCTCCCTCTTGGGTACAGCTGAGCCCAAGACCACCTGAATCTTCCTCTGCACAGTGGTCGGATTCCTAAATCACCTAGACTGATTCAAATCTCAAGGCTGGCGCAGCCCCAAGACCCTAATAATGCGAGCGGCTCACTGTGCCTAATGTCTGTGCGAACAGCTCATTTACACTCAGTACCCGTCGTCCTGGTCGGGTCCTGCAAGGAGGGAGCCTGTGTGACGGGCTGGTGGAGCACTGGGCGAGGACAGCTCTCACTTGTTCTGGAGGGAACTCCGCACGCTCCGTACGTCTCCTCTGAGAGGACCCCGGAGGTCATGCCTGGTGTCCTGCGGACTTCATCCCATCGACCTTTTTCCTTTACTCCTTCCGCTTTGTACCCTGGACACATCATAGTTTTATGACTACGCATCGGTCCCGCGAGTCCCCCTAGTGAATCACAGGACCTGAGGAGGATCCCGGGGATCTCCAGACACCCAGGAGGGGAAAAAATGCAGCCCGGCCAACAGCTTACCTAGAGGACCCAGCCAGGTGCACCAGGCTTCAGACCTACAGAAACCGTGACCTAACAGCTCTGTCTCGTAAAGCGCCTGGTCGCTTTTTACAGGAGTAGCACAAAACCAGGGAAACGACAGTATCTCTTCTGCTAATAAAAAGGGTAAATATCTCAAGGAAAGTTTTTAGAATCTCAATTCACTCTGAAATTGATGTCAGGGAAGCATAGGTTAAAAACCAGCACCTGAGGAGTGAGAAGGGCCTCCGGGAAGGTACGTGCTTTAGGGTGAAGAGCAGGTCCTCTGTGTGAGAGGCCAGAGAGCCCCCAAATCCGCCTAATCGTCTTCAAGAGACTGTGGGTAGAATCTTAATTATCAGCTCGTGGGACTTATGTGGCCAGAGCCGGCCGTGTATGCAGCCTGGGGCGGAGACAGCACCCCGTGCGCTGTGGGGACGGCTGAAGGACGTGCACGGAGAAGCGCCTTTCCTAGAGGAGACCGAAATGCAGAAGGAATTCCTGCCCTACAGGAGCTTCCAGAAGCCCTGAGCCGAGACGAGGGCCTCAAAGGGGGCAGAGCAGGGAGCTCAGGAGAAGCGTCCTACCTCAAGGGAAGGTAGATTCCCCCCCTGCACTCATCCAGCAAACATTTACCAAGGCGGGTCTCTGTGAGCGAGCTCCCCGGGTGTGGGAGGGAGGCCACCACACCAGTGGTGACCATGCGACGGCCAGTGGGACCGAGGAGTCCAAGCATCCGTCCTCAGCTGTGTGGTCTAGGGTCAGTAACACCACTATCCTTGGCCCTTACTCCCCTGGGCTCCTTGAAACAAGGTGCCACATGGTGATGCTTGGGTTTGGGTCCCCCCAGAACCGCTTAGCTATAAAACAGGAATGGTCACAATGTCGCATCCGTGTACTGGGGTGGGATGGGGGTAAAAATATGAACCTTGGTTAATACAACTAAGAATAAGCACGCATTAATGATCCATTACCTGATTTCGAAAAGCAAGATTTAATTTGGA
>NW_022632171.1:0-15618 GCF_010015895.1 Lontra canadensis | reverse complement strand
TATTGTTTGGTTCTATTATCGAAATAACAGGTTGAAATATTGAAATAACAACTCACTAGTTGAACTCCTGTTATCTAAACTCAGAAACCGAAGAGACTCAAATAAAATTTTTGAAATATCCTTCAGTATAGGAGACCTGACACTACCACCATGCTTAGATCCAAGCCTTGTGTTTTAGAGAACCCCGCATCACCACGTACATCCGTGCTTCAGGATTTGGAAGTTCAGCACTAGCACAGCACAACCCAAAATCATAAACATCTAGGACTAGCACAGTTCATGTCCCAGGGAATGATCCTAAACTCTTGGGTCCTGTGTTCCCAAAACAAAAGTGAATTGTGTTGATCGCTGTAAAAGTTTACAGGTGGTGTCACTGCCAACATTAGAAAACAGACACTGCTTCAGAGTCTACAGAAGGCTGAAAGAACCAGCTCAGGCAAGGGAACTGACAAATTCATTGCCTTGCCAAAGCTTTCCTCTCTGATGGCATGAATGTAATAAATTATGGCACAACAAAGTATCATTTTCCAGTAGTGCCCAGTGTCCATTTTCTTGTTTCTCTTCCAGTTTCAATTCCAAATGGGAGGTACTCGTAAATTACCTTGGCATTCACAACAGTTATACATGGCAGCTGAGGGATGTTTTCCAATTGAACAGATCTTATTACTCATCTGGGTATGCATAGATCTAGATGTAACATGTGTGAGGCATAGTACCAATTCTTTCTATTGGCATCTAGATGGATATTAAACACTAAAAGGGCAGAAAGTTTTATTTTAAAAAAATTAGTAAGACTTGACGGAATTTTCAAAACAAAAATGTATCAACTTTATCATTTTATTTTTTAAAGTATTTATTTAGGGGCACTTGGGTGGCTCAGTCGTTGGGCGTCTGCCTTCTGCTTAGGTCGTGATCAAGCCCCACATCGGGCTCCTTGCTCCACAGGAAGCCTGCTTCTCCCTCTCCCACTCCCCCTGCTTTTGGTCCCTTTCTTGATGTGTCTCTGTCTGTCAGATAAATAAATAAAATCTTTTTTTTTTTAAGGTATTTATTTATTTATTTATTTAGAGCACAAGTGTGGGGAGGGGCAGAGGGAGAGAGAGAATCCGAAGCAAAATCAGACTCCATGCTGAGTGTAGAGCTGGATGCGGGGCTGGATGCCATGACCCTGAGATCATGACCTTAGCCAAAATCAAGAGTCAGATGCTTGACTGACTGAGCCACCCAGGTGTCCCTTAAATTTTCATTTTTTTTTAAGATTTTATCTATTCATTTGACAGATAGAGATCACAAGTAGGCAGAAAGGCAGGCAGACAAAGAGAGAGGAGGAAGCAGGCTCCCCACTGAGCAGAGAGCCCAATGCGGGGCTCTATCCCAGGACCCCGAGATCATGACCTGAGCCGAAGGCAGAGGCTTTAACCTGCTGAGCCACCCAGGCACCCCTAAATTTTCATTTTAAAAGTCATATTAATGTGTATATTTGCTTTTTATTTTTAATAGATGATTTAAGTATTTTGGAGAGCGGGGAGTCTTGCTTTTCCCTCTGCCTCTCCCCCGCTCGTGCTCACACGCACTCTCTCTCTCAAATAAATAAATAAAATACTTTAAAAAAGAAAGAAATAGGGGCGCCTGGGTGGCTCAGTGGATTAAGCCGCTGCCTTCGGCTCGGGTCATGATCTCAGTGTCCCGGGATCGAGCCCCACGTCGGGCTCTTTGCTCAGCGGGGAGCCTGCTTCTCTCTCTCTCTCTCTCTGTCTGACTCTCTGCCTACTTGTGATCTCTCTCTCTCTCAAATAAATAAATAAAATCTAAAAAAAAAAAAAAAGAAAGAAAGAAATATTAGAGTGCACTTGTGATGAGCACCAGGTGTTGTATGGAAGTACTGAATCTGTATCTTTTATCCCTGAAACTAATGTTAGGTGGTTAGGCGTGACAGAGAATGTCCAGAGCAGATGCCGGCCACAGCCTGGGAGCCACCCCAGAGGATTAACAGCCACACGTTCAAAGCTCTAAGGGCTAACAGACTAGGAAAGGCTGCAAGGGGCCTTCCAGGAGCTGAGCATGAGCATGAAAGGTGCAACTACACTGTATGTGAACTAATTGGAATTTAAATATAATCTTAAAAAAAAAGATTAGTAATTTTGGTGAAAAAAGTGAAGAAAAATATATTCTAAGTGTGTTAATGCTCTTCAGCCAAAGACCACTGGAAACACACCTATAGATAAATAAACTGGGATTTATCACCCATTGCGATGGGGGAGAATAGACACATGGGGAAACATGGATGTTAGAAACAGATCCTTTTATAGGATCTGGACTAGGGTTGAATGACTTGGGGAAAGTGTAAGATAGTGAGGGGTCGCTCTCACTCCGTGGGTGTCAGAAGGCAAGGGCAGTTCTATGATTGGGAATCTCAATACACAAATCTTTTTTTTTTTAAGATTTTATTTATTTACTTGACAGACAGAGATCACAAGTAGGCAGAGAGGCAGGCAGAGAGGGAGGAGGAAGCAGGCTCCCTGCTGAGCAGAGAGCCCGATGGGGGGCTCGATCCCAGGACCCCGAGATCATGATCCGAGCCAAAGGCAGAGGCTTTAACCCACTGAGCCACCCAGGCGCCCCTCAATACACAAATCTTATCCATAGGGAGACAAGACTAGCACGAGGGTAAAACTAATTGTTAAGAAGTAGCAGTCATGGGGTGCCTGGGTGGCTCAGTTGGTTAAAACCTCTGCCTTTGGCTCAGGTCATGATCTCAGGGTCCTGGGACTGAGCCTCGCATTGGGCTCTCTGCTTAGCAGGGAGCCTGCTCCCCCCGCCCCGGCCCTGCCTACGTGTGATCTCTCTCTCTGTCAAATAAATAAGTAAAATCTTAAAAAAAAAAAAAAGTAGCAGTCACTCATTTTAGCTAAGGGGGAAAGGGTAGCTTGATATTCTGAGGGAGGCACAGTGATCTTGTTGCTATCTGTGCTACAAGAACGTATGAAGTGTCCTTGTTTTGTCTAATGTTACCATGGTCTCAGAGTAAACATGTAACCAGTTGAGTATTGGTATTCTGTGAGATCATTTATGTTCAGTAATGTGGTCTAGCTGTGAGTTACAGGTCAGCCCTTTTTTCTCACTCTTTTATATGGAATAAATATATAACAATTTATTAATTATGTATATTTTTTGTATCCCTTGTCCAAATATTTCCAGTCCATCACTAGAACACCCATATATAGGGACGCCTGGGTGGCTCAGTTGGTTAAGCGGCTGCCTTCGGCTGAGGTCATGATCCCAGCGTCCTGGGATCGAGTCCCACATCGGGCTCCTTGCTCAGCGGGGAGCCTGCTTCTCCCTCTGCCTCTGCCTACCACTCTGTCTGCCTGTGATCATGCTCTCTCTCTCTTTCTCTAACAAATAAATAAATAAAATCTTAAAAAAAAAAAAAAGAACACCCAGATATGTAATGTGATCATGAAATGCCTTCATTGTGATAGACTTTCGGTCCCATAAAAGTTATAAGTCTACACATATTTTTTATTTTGTCATTTTGGTATAGCGAGAGAATATATTTTATTTTATTATTTAGTTAATTTTAAGTAGGCTCCATGTCCAACATGGAGCCCAACATGGGGCTTGAATCCACGAACCTGAGATCAAGACCCGAACGCCCAACCAACTGAGCCACCCAGGTGCCCCAAGCTAGAATATATTTTAAATTATATGCTGTGTCTTCATTTAGAGTTTTAAAATATTTAGATGTAATCGGTGCACCTCTATTTATACCTTTGTCCCAGGCTCTATAGATGTGCGTGGTGGCATATGATTTTCACTCAACACATGCTACTTTTGCATCAGAACTCACCACCCAGGCTTAGAAACAAACAGATTCAGAGAGTAAGGGATATTCAAGATACCTCCAGAATTCAAGCCCTTCTTCTGCCATCCCTGTTGCCAATACTCTGGGTCAAGCCACCCTAATTTCTAACTTGGTGTGGTGGAATTTGTATTCTGTCAATTTAGCTAAGCTGGAACTATGTTTCCCAGAATTCCCTTTCTTGTGTAGCTTTGGGCGAGAATTTGCCACAGAGGAAGATTTAGGCAGGATTTGGCAGAAGAGAAACTGTAGCCATGCCTAGTCTTGGAAGGCTGATATAGGGTCAGATGCTGCTGTAGCTCATGCTTGTTTTCCCTCATCTGCTATCTCCCCTTGTCTGTGTAAGTCAGTATCCAGACCCACAACTCCTCCAGCAACCCCCGGTTCTCTGCCTTCTGCTTCTCCAACTACAAGTTGAAGTGTGTGTATCGATGAAGGGCATCAGCTTCTATTGCTACTCCTCAAAACTGGAGGCTTGGAGGTGTGGAAAGACCAAGAAGAGATCTAATTTGTCCTTGTTGGTTCCAGTTCACCTTCAGATGTCCAGTTTGACCTTGACATCCACCACTTCATGTCCATCTTTCAGAACACCCATGTCTCGGATCTGTCTCGTTGACTCCTAGCCCAGCACCAGATACACAAGCAGCAGCCTGTGTCATCTGTTTAACCAGCCCTCGTAATTGTATCAAGTTAAATACCTATAATAAATCCTTCATTTTATACTGATCCTAATGGTTCTGTTTCTCTGATAGAACCTCTATTGATACACCTGGCCTTTTGCAATCGACTTCTGGGCAGCCAGATTAATCCTGCTAGAACCATGTCACTCTGGTCAAATCCTTCCAGAAGCTTCCCACCTCAATCTAAGAAAATGCCAGTCTTTTTTTTTTTTTTTTAAGATTTTTATTTGACAGGAAGAGTAAGAGTACAAGCAGGGGGAGCCGCAGAGGGAGAGGGAGAAGCAGGCCCCCTGCTGAGCAAGGATCCTGGTGTGGACTCAATCTTAGGACCCTGGGATCATGATCTGAGCCGAAAGCAGACGCTTCACCAACTGAACCACCCAGGCACTCCATAAATGCCAGTCTTTATTCTCACTGTCCCAGACTCAGTTTGGGTGTCTTCCAGCAGTCCCTATCCTTGCCTCATCTCCAGACATTACCGGATGCCTCAACATTGTGGGGAGGAGGCAAATGCTAGACCTTGGCATGAATTCAATGAAGCCTGCTGTAGTGGGAAGCACAGAAGCTTTGGCACTCATGTCTGACCCAAGTGGACCCATGAAGGCTCTGCCTTGCTCAGAAACAGCCCAGTGGAACGAATTCACACGATTCCAAAATGCAGACTGTTAAGACCCTGTTGGTGACCATGAGACCAGAGAGTGAAAAATTGCTGAGAGATAAATTCCTTACGCCTCATCCTTCTTATGGACTATTCTGAGACACAGTGGTTCTGTGTGACCTCTTTGAAGCGATCCCATGTGACTGAGCAACTGGCTTTGATTTTTGTGGGACTCTGGCCAGCGAAGTAATGCACTAGTTTGTATCTTTCCTTCCTTCTCTGTTTCACTTCTCTTTTTCCCTAGCTGTGGGGATCGCAATTCCCGAGAAAGCATTATCATACACCCTTAGATTCGGGCTCCGTTTTCTAGGGAACAGATACTGATATTTAGTTCCAGAAGAGGTCCTAGAAAACAGATCTTCAGGGTATGATTCTGTGATAGTTTTTCTCATGTATGTGCAGGCAATAGGGATCTCATTACTGGTAGCAAATGAATAGATAACCTTGGCCTTTGATTGTCAACAATGATGAAAACTTTCTCTTGTGTTGAAGGGAAGACTAAAAAAAACAAAAACAAAACAAAACACCCCAAAGCCAAAATAAAAACCCACAAAAAACCACATCCAGGATCAGGTAGATTGTAAGTGGCACAGTTGCAAAGGACTCTATTTTTTTTTAAGGTTTTATTTATTTATTTGACAGAGAGAGAGAGAGAGAGAGACAGCCAGAGAGGGAACACAAGCAGGGGGAGTGGGAGAGGGAGAAGCAGGCTTCTGGCTTGGGGCTCCAGCCCAGGACCCTAGGATCACAACCTGGGCCAAAGGCAAATGCTCAATGACTGAGCCCCCCAGGAGTCCCCGAAAGGACTCTGAATTTGTAACTTTAGTAGGTCTCCTACATCAGAGTCAAAGTCCTGACAGGGAAAGAATAGGACCCTGAGACCCGGGATAGAGACGTTAGGGCAGACAAACCTAAGAATCTTTATCTCTCAAATTCTCCTGAGTTTTCCTGGGGGGTAGAGCAGCCCCCGCCCTCTTGCCAAGGAAGAACAATTTTACCAAACTGTGCAATAATCTTACATGAAGCAGATGCCTCATAAGATGACATTTATTCTCCTCAAGACCTGCTCCCATCACCTCCTCAAATAACCAGGGTCAGTTTTCAGCAAATCCTGAGTGGGGAAATTTAAGTCCTGAACTGGAAAAATAAGCTACACATCAAAGGAATAAAAAAATATATAGTTAATATATATGGGAGAGTTAATATATATGGGAGAGATCTTGGGGGTTTTAGAAATGGTTGTGAGGGGGCAGGTATGGAGAATGTAAGACTGGCTAATAGGGATCTCATCATCATGGACCACTGTCCCATAGTTCAGGCTTCAAAATTATTTTTTTTTCAAGATTTTATTTTTGAGGGGCGTGTGGGTGGCTCAGTAGGTTGAAGTCTCTGCCTTCGGCTCCCGCCCAGGGAGGGTCCTGGGATCAAGCCCCGTCGGATCTCTGCTCAGCAGGGAGCCTGCTTCCTCATCTCTCTCTGCCTCTCTGCCTACTTGTGATCTCCGTCTGTGAAATAAATAAATAAATAAATCTTTAAAAAGAAAAAGATTTTATTTTTGAGTCATCTCTACACCCAATGTGGGGCTCAAACCCAGAACTCCGAGATGAAAAGTTCATGTTCCACTGACTGAGCCAGACAGGCACTCCACAGTCTTCAATATTCTTGCAAGGATAGCTAGATCTCAGGGGTGCCTGGGTGGCTCAGTTGGTTAAGCATCTGCCTTCAGCTCAGGTCATGATCCTGGGGTCCCGGAATTGAACCCTACATGGGGCTCCCTGCCCAGCGAGGGGTCTGCTTCTCCCTCTGCCCCTCACCCCATTTGTGCTCTCTCTCCTTCTCTCTCTCTCTCTCTCAAATAAATAAATAGAATCTTTAAACAACAACAACAACCAAAAAAAGGGAAAAAAGGATAGCTAGACCTTGTTGCTGGTAGATAGTTTCCAAAGATGGTCACCATCAATTCCTTCCCTTCCTCTATATATGTGCCACTCTTCACAGCAAGAGACGGAGTCTGTTTTCCTCTTCTCCTTGAATCTGGACTGGTCCTGTGATTTGCCTTAACTAACAGAATATGGTAGAAGGACACCGTTCCAGGTCCAGACCTAAACTTCATGAAGACTGGCAGCTTCCATTTCTTCCCTCTTGGAAGCCAGCCACCATGTAAGACCCGCACTGAGACCCTCTTACTGTGAGGAAGTACAATTTAGCCATGTTGAGACACCATATTACAAGATGACTGGGGAAACTGTGTGGCACAGTCAGTTAATCATCCACATCCAACTCTTGGTTTCAGCTCAGGTCATGATCTCAGGGTTATGAGATCAAGCCTCACACTGGGCTCCACGCTCAGCATGGAGTCTATTTGGGATTCTCTCTCCTTCTCCCTCTGCCCCTGCTCCCTCTGCACCTTCTCTCTCTCTCTCTCTCTCAAATACATAAATCTTTCTCAAAAAGAGATGACTGGCGGCACCTGGGTGGCTCAGTGGGTTAACCTCTGCCTTCGGCTCAGGCCATGATCTCAGGGTCCTGGGATCAAGCCCCGAATCTGGCTCTCTGCTCAGCAGGGAGCGTGCTTCCTCCTCTCTCTCTGCCTGCTTCTCTGCCTACTTGTGATCTCTGTCTGTCAAATAAATAAATAAAATCTTTTTTTTTTTTAAAAAGAAGGATGACTGACCAGTCCACAGGGGTTCCATCCATCCCAGCTGAAGTGCCATTTATGTACGTGAAAAGGACATCTTGGACATTTCTTCTCCTAAAAACACCTGTAAATACCACATGAAGCATATGGACACCCAACTAAGCCTAGCCCAGATTGCAGAATTGTGAGAAATAATAAATTGTTTGATTATTTGTTTGATTAAATAATTGTTGTTTGAAACCTTTAAGTTTTTTGGGGGGGGTTGTTACTCAGCAATAAATAATTGAAATACGGTCTTAATACTTTGCAAGGATGGTTCTTTAAAGCAGGATGGTGGCCTACAATAAATCAGGTCAAGATTCTAGAATTTCCATGGTAGAGTATTTAAGAAGGGGTCAGAAAGTTCGAGGAGGTGGAAATGTAAGATCCAAGAACTCAGCACCTATGTTCTCTAAGAGGGCCCAGAGGATACTCTCTTTACCGAAGCAATGAGGGATTCACTGAGAAATGGACCTCAGCATCTCTGAGTAGCTTAGTGGTGTCTGTCTTTGGTAGGCTGAGATGAAGAGTAAAAGATGTGGCCATGGAACTGGCATTCCCAATATGAACAGTAATGTTGGGATTCCAGAATGGCAGAGGTGGCATCCAAGGCCAGGTGACTTTGATTACTCTCATGGGCAGCAAGGCCAAAGTGACAATGAGTGGGCCTTGCTCTGCAGGGATCTATGGCAAGTTGACTATGGAGATGGGATGGAGGGACAGCTGACTGGGTAATTCTCAATTTTGATTGATTGATTGATTGATTTAAAAGACTTTATTTTGGGGCGCCTGGCTGGCTCAGTTGTCTAAGCAACTCTTGGATTCAGCTCAGGTCATGATCTCAGGGTCATGAGATCAAGCCCCCCATTGGGCTCTATGCTCAGCATGGAGTCGGCTTGAGATTCTCTCCTTCTGCCCCTCCCTCCCCCCACTCTCATGAGTGTACTCTCTCTTTCAAATAAAATATTTTTTAGAAAAAAGCTTAAAAGATTTTATTTGTAAGTAATCTCTATACCCATCGTGGAGTTTGAATTTATAACCCCAAGACTAATAGTCACATGCTCCTTGCCAGGTGCCCCCTCTCAACTGTTATATCATTAAAAAAAAATCAAAAGACACCTGGGTGGCTCAGTTGGTTAAGCGTCTGCCTTTGGCTCAGGTCGTGATCCCAGGGTCCTGGTATCAAGTCCTGCATGGGGCTCTCGGCTCAGTGGGGAGCCTGCTTCTCCCTCTGCCTGAAACTCCACCTGCTTGTGCTCTCTCTCTCTGTGTCAAATAAATAATAAAATCTTTTTAAAAAATCAAGAGTTGATAAGTGGAAGACTGACATTAGCTGCCACAATGGAAAATCAGTCCCTCATCCAGATCTGAGATCTAAGTTCACAGAACGGAACACCTTGACTGCAGTAGAGGTCATGCCCCATTAAGGAACAATTCTGCAGTGAGTGATACCATATAGTTACATGTAGTAAATATTCCTCCTATCCTTTCCCAAAGGGATCTGTTGTCGTTTGCTGGGGTAACTGTGCATTGGAAAGAGAAGAATATTCACAATTTTCAAAAGATTATTAAAGACATGGAGTCTGACCTGACACAGAAACTAAGAGACACAAAATACCAACATCACTTTCTCGTTAGAGTGGGGACTAACGGAGGCCAGGTGATAGATAGAGTTTAGCCTAAATCCAATGGATTACATGATCCTGCAGAGACAATGTGGCTGGAGGCTGTCCAGCCAGATGGTCATATGTCCCATATTGTGGATGTCAACTAGGTTCTGAACTTAGCAACTCTATTACTTTGCAAAAGATCCATTTTAAAATGGCCATGGTGAGGGCGCCTGGGTGGCTCAGTGGGTTAAGCCGCTGCCTTCGGCTCAGGTCATGATCTCAGGGTCCTGGGATCGAGTCCCGCATCGGGCTCTCTGCTCAACAGGAAGCCTGCTTCCCTTCCTCTCTCTCTGCCTGCCTCTCTGCCTACTTGTGATCTCTGTCTGTCAAATAAATAAATAAAATCTTAAAAAAAAAAATAAAATAAAAAAAAATAAAATGGCCATGGTGGCAAAGACGGAGGCTATGAATGGATCCCAAAACTTGGGCTCCCTCTCACCAAAGTTAATCCAGCAATTGCCAAGAAATAACCCAGCAGGGAACAGTAGGCTGCAGTTAACAACATAGGTCGGGGAGAATGCCCAGCCACCTGGTAGCAGGTCAGTTACACCAGCCAGCCCTCTTCCACTTTGGAGAAGGCAATGATTCATCCTTGTTAGAACTCCTGTGTACTCCAAACATGGATTGCATTTCTTACCCATTGTGCTTCTGCAAGCATTACTATACAAAGGTTTAAAGAATTCTCAATCTATTACCAGAACCAGAGGACCCATTTTATGACAAAGGATGTGTGCCAATGGCCTCATGCACATGGCCTATGCCAGTCTTACCATACACCCATCACCCGGAAGCAGCCAGCCTGAGAAAACATGCAATTGAATGACTTCATTTCCACAAGCTTAAATCTGCTCTGCAGAGTGAAGATTATGAACAATAGATGATATTTTGCAGGACTGTTGTGGGACAGAAAGAGATCATGTGCACAGGGTATTTTGCATAGGCCCTGCTATGCAGAAAGTGCTCGATAAATGGGTAGGCATTATTATGAACTGAATTGTGAAAGGCTTCTGCATCCCAAGAGGGACTAGTGGTTGGGCTTCATGAGGCCCAACGGGGTCATGGATCCCACTGTAGCACGATCTGCTTTGAATACTCTTAGCTATTCAGAAAGTCCCTGGCTTCAATTACATGTTTCTGCCCGTGGATATTGCAAAGATGCCGTCACTGAGCAAACAGAGCTGGAGGAAAAGGAAAAAGAAAACCGAGGATGAGGCCAGGAAATGGAAACTCGGACTGGGATTGGTTGGTTGCCTGGGGGAGGAGGCAGTCCAAATGTGATTATAAAAAGCCAGCCTTCTGCTGGAGAGCTGTTGCCTCACTGCTGTTCCCATCTAACGTAGGGCTCCGGGAAAGAAAGGAAGATTCACCTTCTTCTCCCTCCAAGGTAAACCCAGAAGCTAGGAAGTGTGAATATCTAGCTGCCAAACTCTGCCAGGCTCCCTGCCTGTGAGCCTCATGCCCCAAGAGCCAGGACACCCATTCCTCAGGGAGGCTATGCCCTTGGGTCCCTTGTAGTGCCATGGGCTAGAACTGGTCCCAGGAGATGGGTTGGGGGCTTTTGGGGGCTTTTAGGGGCTTGGGGTACAAAACCCTAAGAGGCACGAGACTTAGGTCATAGGTACCAACTCATCAATCTGTGGCCTTAATTAACACTGGCACTTCACTTCTTTGGCTTTAGTTGGTCATCTGTAAAATGGAGACCAAGCTACCTTACCTGCCCAAAGGACTGGACGATTTCTGAAACCCCTTTTAATGTAGGATCTAAGGTGACAGTGAGTTCATCTTTGAGGATAGATGAAGTTACCTGGAGTGTTTGTTAAAAGTATGGGTTTGGGCATCAGTCAACTGTGGGTTTAAATCCAACTGCCACTTCCTAGCTGGGCAGTCTTAGGAATATTACTTAACCTCTCCCAGTTTCAGCTTCCTTATCTATAACACATGATTGAGAACAATGGTATCTGCCCCATGGGGTTGTTATGGGTATAAATGACCTTGTGCCATAAAGTGCTAAGTCCTCAATATATGAGAGTTTATTTGTTTTTAATTGAAGGAAAATTCACTGAGCTGACAAAGATCACATTAGAGGTGAGTGGGTGGGGGGCATATGTATTTTCCTATTCTGTGCTATAATGTTTGAATTCTGACAGTCTTGAGTGTGTGTCTAGGCTGTACAGTTTGCTGTGTTGTTGCCACGAGATTAAAAGCTCGCGGCTCCTTAGGAGGGTCCTGGGCTCAATCCAGAGCAAATCGCTGCTTTTTATGGATTCGCCCCAATAGGAAGGGGAAACCACCGAGCAGGTCCAAAAGGGCTCTGGAAACCATCTGGTCCCTCTCCCCCTCCTCAAGGCCGGTGACAAAGCCTACGCGTGGCGCCACCATGCGCCAAGAGGCGGTATCGCTCTTCCTGTGCTACCTGCTGCTCTGCGCCTGCGGCGGGGTGGAGGCAGGTAAGGATCCCCGCACCTGGGAGGGCTGTGGGATAAAGAAGCCCACAGTTTCAGAGCCCCGGCAGAGAGTCTCAGGATCCCTGGTTCCCAGACGAGAAGGGCCATTACGATGGCCAGCTCCGGGTCGCTGTAGCCAGGGTCCCAGATTCGAATCCCCACCTGTCAATTCCTCCGTTCCACCGAAAGGTACTCTCGGTGCCAGTTCTGCGCCAGGCACGGCGCCTCGGCGGAGGTCTCTTCCCTTCAGGGAGGCTCCCCGAAATGGAAGGATGGGGGTGGTTTTGAGCATCCGGCACAGAGTAGGGAACCCTGCTCCCCATTCCACCTTGTCCCCTCCCGATAGGCAAACGACAACGGAAAAAAGACGATTCGGAAGGCGGAGGCTCCGGGTTATGGGGCGCGCTGACCTGCATGGCTGTCGGAGGAGGTGGGTCCGGAGGGCGCAAAGCCCGGGAAGGTGGGGCGCACCCCTGCCGCGGGCGCTCTCTCATCCCCTCTTCTTCCTCCAGGCCTCCTGGCGGCAGGGCTGCCCGCGCTGGGCTTCCTGAGCACTGGCATTGCCGCCAACTCCGTGGCCGCCTCCCTGATGAGCTGGTCCGCGGTGGCGAACGGGGGCGGTGTGCCCGCCGGGGGGCTGGTGGCCACGCTGCAGAGCCTCGGTGAGTGGGGCGCGGGGCCCTCCTGCGGGGATGCCAGAGCCCGGTAATTCTAGGAGTCGGGTGTTCTTACAATCTCCATCCTGCAGTGGGGAAACTGAGGCACCGAGGGACTGAGTAATTTACTTGAGTTCTCCCAGTGAATTAGCACCAGAGCCAGGATTCGAACCTCGTCTTATGCCTCGCTTTTAACCACGAAGGCCAGGTGCCTCACTGATGCTTTGGCCAAGTCACAAAAAGCCTCAGTTTCCTCATCTGTTAACAGGGATGACCATCCTCAATATAACATTTTATGAATCTGCTCAATCAGGGAACCAGATTGGCAAAGAAAGGTGGTGGAGAGGGGTGCCTGGATGGTTCAGTTGGTAGAGCATGTGACTTTTGATCTCTCGGTTGTGAGTTCAAGCCCCATGTTGAGCGCAGAGATTATGCTGAAAAAAATTTTTTTTAATTTTTTAATTAAAAAAAAAATGCATTCGCTACTCGCTCTTTCTTTTTCTTTCCCTCACTCACTCTCTGAGGCCTCCAAAATCCTAGAGAAAAGTTGCCCCTGGCAGACTCCCCTCTGCCTTCCCAAATCTTCCATCTGCTCTCAATTCTGGATGACAAAAGCTCAAAGAACCAGCCCAAAAGAGAATGGAGTCCTTCTCGGAGGGGGCAGAAGAGAAGACACAGATCAGGCCACACTCCAGCTGTGGGAGGTGAAGGGTGTGGGCAAAGCTAGGAACAGCCCTGTGCTGCTGTAAGATGCTTGTACATGCCACAGGCTTGCGAGGAGGATGAAATCCCTTACTAGTGAACCCCCAGTCCCCACAGGGAGGTCTCCACTGAGGTGGCTGTTGTTAGCATTATTAATAACACAGTGTGCTCACTGCAGATGTGAAGAGAATTAGCTGTTATCTGTGTATTTTCCATCTCTGAAACACATCTCTGATTTGAGATGGCAAGTCAAGGGGGAACTAGGATTCACTTTGCAGAAGTCCTGTCTGGGCTCGGGGCCCCTGTTTCTTGAACTGGAAACGAAGAGGTTGGACTTCACTAATGGTCTCCTGGCATTTGGATTCCCAGGTCTGGTGCCTGGGCCCCAAGTGACCTGGTGATGTTTGCTTCCTAGGGGCCAGTGGTGGCAGTGCCCTCATGGGCAAGATTGGTGCCTTTCTGGGCTACACCATCCACAGACACCTGGAAAACAGCAAGGAGGAGGTGGAGGAAGAGGAGTAGCCAGCTGCAGTTGGGAACCCACTCCTTCCAGCTGCAGTCCAGAGCTTTCTCTGTCACACTCCTCGGTGACGGAGTAAAATTCGATCAGAAAACGTTTTGCCCGGGCACCTGGGAGCCTCCGCCTTCTGCTCAGGTGATGATATCAGGGTTCTGGGATCGAGCCCCGTGTTCGGCTCTCTGCTTAGCAGAGAGCCTGCTTCCCCCTCTCTCTCTGCCTGCCTCTTGTGATCTCTGTCTGTCAAACAAATAAATAAATTCTTAAAAAAAAAAAAAAAAAGAAAGAAAGAAAGAAAGAAAACAAAACGCTTTGCCCTGGGGCGCTGGGGTGGCTCAGCCTGTTCAGATTCTGCCTTTGGCACGAGTCATGATCCCAGAGTCCTGGGATTGAGTCTCACATCAGGCTCCTGCTTGGTGGGGAGGCCGCTTCTCCCCCTCCCTCTGCCATTCCCCTTATTTATGTGCTCTCTCTCACTCTATGTCTCAAATAATTAAACAAATAAAATCTTAAAACAAAAACAAATTTCGCCCTTCTGTGAGTCACCCTTGCTGTGAGAAGCCCAACAAGATCTGCCCCCTGATTTGCCTTCTCCACACACCTCCGACCCCTTCTCCCCTGCAGCCAACCACAGCTTCCTGGAACGCAACCAGGTGGTTTTGTCTCTGGGCCTCAGCACGTGCTGTTCTCTCTGCCTCAAATGTCCTTCTGAAGCTCATAACCCAGCTGAGACAGCCTCTCCTCTGGGATTCCTTCCCAGCAGAGTCTTCTGCCACAGCGAGAGCACTCGGGCTCGATTTCACAGGGTGCCTGGGGAGGCAGAGCTCAGTCTGTTCTCAGTGGGAGAACCTTCCAGCTACTTTTCTGATTAGGCAGAGATGGAGAAGCCTGATCTCCATTCTCTGAGGAAGCACAGAGCGCTCTCCCTTAGATGGAGACTCTAAGGCCAGGGAACAGCAGCTTTTTGAGGGCTCGGCTCGGCCAGTTCTCTTTCCTCCGAGAACTCTGGGGACCAAGTGGACAGTTGGCATCTGGAGCCTTTATACCCTCTGAAAGGAAAGAAAAGTCCATCCCAAACCTTTGGGGAGATCCAAAGTTAGCAAGGCCTGTCCAGGTGAACCAGGGTGACTGAACCCAGGTTGGGGGCAGGGGTGGGGGGGCGTAGAGGTCCCAGAAATCAAATGGCAGTGAAGACAGGCCTGGTGCCAGCACCGGGGTCCTGATCTCTCAGTGGGCATACCAGTCTCCAGACCAGATCAGCCTCCCTCTGCATCCCTGGGAAGTGGTCATGTGTGAACCACAAAAGCTGGTCACAAAAGGGCTACCGCAGCTGTGTTCAGGCCTCCCCCGCCCTGCCTCACCCGACTTATAATCCAGAAATTCTTCTCCAGTTACTGATGTGTGTGGGAGGGTGGGTAAGAGGTCCCCTCCTGTCTGCTCCTGTCCAGAGATCTGACACCATCTCTGTAGCTGGCCATTGTGTGCCTCAGTTGACTTGCCCCAGGCCCCAGAGAAACACTGCCTGAGGAAGAGGCGTGTAGGAGGGAGAGACACCACCTGCTCTTCACACACTCTTCAAGGCTTGTGTCCAAGAACAAAAGCCGGGCTGAGTCCCCTGACCTGATACTCACCATATAGGGCCTCAGCAGAGTCCTGTCTTGGTTAGGGCCATCCATAGAGGGGCCGAGAGTGGACTTCTGCCTACGGGGGGGGAGGGGGGCGGTAGTCTCAGGCATCACACTCTACTCCTCG
>NW_022632170.1:0-15623 GCF_010015895.1 Lontra canadensis | reverse complement strand
TATTGTTTGGTTCTATTATCGAAATAACAGGTTGAAATATTGAAATAACAACTCACTAGTTGAACTCCTGTTATCTAAACTCAGAAACCGAAGAGACTCAAATAAAATTTTTGAAATATCCTTCAGTATAGGAGACCTGACACTACCACCATGCTTAGATCCAAGCCTTGTGTTTTAGAGAACCCCGCATCACCACGTACATCCGTGCTTCAGGATTTGGAAGTTCAGCACTAGCACAGCACAACCCAAAATCATAAACATCTAGGACTAGCACAGTTCATGTCCCAGGGAATGATCCTAAACTCTTGGGTCCTGTGTTCCCAAAACAAAAGTGAATTGTGTTGATCGCTGTAAAAGTTTACAGGTGGTGTCACTGCCAACATTAGAAAACAGACACTGCTTCAGAGTCTACAGAAGGCTGAAAGAACCAGCTCAGGCAAGGGAACTGACAAATTCATTGCCTTGCCAAAGCTTTCCTCTCTGATGGCATGAATGTAATAAATTATGGCACAACAAAGTATCATTTTCCAGTAGTGCCCAGTGTCCATTTTCTTGTTTCTCTTCCAGTTTCAATTCCAAATGGGAGGTACTCGTAAATTACCTTGGCATTCACAACAGTTATACATGGCAGCTGAGGGATGTTTTCCAATTGAACAGATCTTATTACTCATCTGGGTATGCATAGATCTAGATGTAACATGTGTGAGGCATAGTACCAATTCTTTCTATTGGCATCTAGATGGATATTAAACACTAAAAGGGCAGAAAGTTTTATTTTAAAAAAATTAGTAAGACTTGACGGAATTTTCAAAACAAAAATGTATCAACTTTATCATTTTATTTTTTAAAGTATTTATTTAGGGGCACTTGGGTGGCTCAGTCGTTGGGCGTCTGCCTTCTGCTTAGGTCGTGATCAAGCCCCACATCGGGCTCCTTGCTCCACAGGAAGCCTGCTTCTCCCTCTCCCACTCCCCCTGCTTTTGGTCCCTTTCTTGATGTGTCTCTGTCTGTCAGATAAATAAATAAAATCTTTTTTTTTTTAAGGTATTTATTTATTTATTTATTTAGAGCACAAGTGTGGGGAGGGGCAGAGGGAGAGAGAGAATCCGAAGCAAAATCAGACTCCATGCTGAGTGTAGAGCTGGATGCGGGGCTGGATGCCATGACCCTGAGATCATGACCTTAGCCAAAATCAAGAGTCAGATGCTTGACTGACTGAGCCACCCAGGTGTCCCTTAAATTTTCATTTTTTTTTAAGATTTTATCTATTCATT
This sequence comes from Lontra canadensis, assembly GCF_010015895.1. Taxonomy (NCBI): domain Eukaryota; kingdom Metazoa; phylum Chordata; class Mammalia; order Carnivora; family Mustelidae; genus Lontra; species Lontra canadensis. The sequence goes on along the minus strand of NW_022632170.1, from coordinate 14,349 downwards.
TGACAGATAGAGATCACAAGTAGGCAGAAAGGCAGGCAGACAAAGAGAGAGGAGGAAGCAGGCTCCCCACTGAGCAGAGAGCCCAATGCGGGGCTCTATCCCAGGACCCCGAGATCATGACCTGAGCCGAAGGCAGAGGCTTTAACCTGCTGAGCCACCCAGGCACCCCTAAATTTTCATTTTAAAAGTCATATTAATGTGTATATTTGCTTTTTATTTTTAATAGATGATTTAAGTATTTTGGAGAGCGGGGAGTCTTGCTTTTCCCTCTGCCTCTCCCCCGCTCGTGCTCACACGCACTCTCTCTCTCAAATAAATAAATAAAATACTTTAAAAAAGAAAGAAATAGGGGCGCCTGGGTGGCTCAGTGGATTAAGCCGCTGCCTTCGGCTCGGGTCATGATCTCAGTGTCCCGGGATCGAGCCCCACGTCGGGCTCTTTGCTCAGCGGGGAGCCTGCTTCTCTCTCTCTCTCTCTCTGTCTGACTCTCTGCCTACTTGTGATCTCTCTCTCTCTCAAATAAATAAATAAAATCTAAAAAAAAAAAAAAAAGAAAGAAAGAAATATTAGAGTGCACTTGTGATGAGCACCAGGTGTTGTATGGAAGTACTGAATCTGTATCTTTTATCCCTGAAACTAATGTTAGGTGGTTAGGCGTGACAGAGAATGTCCAGAGCAGATGCCGGCCACAGCCTGGGAGCCACCCCAGAGGATTAACAGCCACACGTTCAAAGCTCTAAGGGCTAACAGACTAGGAAAGGCTGCAAGGGGCCTTCCAGGAGCTGAGCATGAGCATGAAAGGTGCAACTACACTGTATGTGAACTAATTGGAATTTAAATATAATCTTAAAAAAAAAGATTAGTAATTTTGGTGAAAAAAGTGAAGAAAAATATATTCTAAGTGTGTTAATGCTCTTCAGCCAAAGACCACTGGAAACACACCTATAGATAAATAAACTGGGATTTATCACCCATTGCGATGGGGGAGAATAGACACATGGGGAAACATGGATGTTAGAAACAGATCCTTTTATAGGATCTGGACTAGGGTTGAATGACTTGGGGAAAGTGTAAGATAGTGAGGGGTCGCTCTCACTCCGTGGGTGTCAGAAGGCAAGGGCAGTTCTATGATTGGGAATCTCAATACACAAATCTTTTTTTTTTTAAGATTTTATTTATTTACTTGACAGACAGAGATCACAAGTAGGCAGAGAGGCAGGCAGAGAGGGAGGAGGAAGCAGGCTCCCTGCTGAGCAGAGAGCCCGATGGGGGGCTCGATCCCAGGACCCCGAGATCATGATCCGAGCCAAAGGCAGAGGCTTTAACCCACTGAGCCACCCAGGCGCCCCTCAATACACAAATCTTATCCATAGGGAGACAAGACTAGCACGAGGGTAAAACTAATTGTTAAGAAGTAGCAGTCATGGGGTGCCTGGGTGGCTCAGTTGGTTAAAACCTCTGCCTTTGGCTCAGGTCATGATCTCAGGGTCCTGGGACTGAGCCTCGCATTGGGCTCTCTGCTTAGCAGGGAGCCTGCTCCCCCCGCCCCGGCCCTGCCTACGTGTGATCTCTCTCTCTGTCAAATAAATAAGTAAAATCTTAAAAAAAAAAAAAAAGTAGCAGTCACTCATTTTAGCTAAGGGGGAAAGGGTAGCTTGATATTCTGAGGGAGGCACAGTGATCTTGTTGCTATCTGTGCTACAAGAACGTATGAAGTGTCCTTGTTTTGTCTAATGTTACCATGGTCTCAGAGTAAACATGTAACCAGTTGAGTATTGGTATTCTGTGAGATCATTTATGTTCAGTAATGTGGTCTAGCTGTGAGTTACAGGTCAGCCCTTTTTTCTCACTCTTTTATATGGAATAAATATATAACAATTTATTAATTATGTATATTTTTTGTATCCCTTGTCCAAATATTTCCAGTCCATCACTAGAACACCCATATATAGGGACGCCTGGGTGGCTCAGTTGGTTAAGCGGCTGCCTTCGGCTGAGGTCATGATCCCAGCGTCCTGGGATCGAGTCCCACATCGGGCTCCTTGCTCAGCGGGGAGCCTGCTTCTCCCTCTGCCTCTGCCTACCACTCTGTCTGCCTGTGATCATGCTCTCTCTCTCTTTCTCTAACAAATAAATAAATAAAATCTTAAAAAAAAAAAAAAGAACACCCAGATATGTAATGTGATCATGAAATGCCTTCATTGTGATAGACTTTCGGTCCCATAAAAGTTATAAGTCTACACATATTTTTTATTTTGTCATTTTGGTATAGCGAGAGAATATATTTTATTTTATTATTTAGTTAATTTTAAGTAGGCTCCATGTCCAACATGGAGCCCAACATGGGGCTTGAATCCACGAACCTGAGATCAAGACCCGAACGCCCAACCAACTGAGCCACCCAGGTGCCCCAAGCTAGAATATATTTTAAATTATATGCTGTGTCTTCATTTAGAGTTTTAAAATATTTAGATGTAATCGGTGCACCTCTATTTATACCTTTGTCCCAGGCTCTATAGATGTGCGTGGTGGCATATGATTTTCACTCAACACATGCTACTTTTGCATCAGAACTCACCACCCAGGCTTAGAAACAAACAGATTCAGAGAGTAAGGGATATTCAAGATACCTCCAGAATTCAAGCCCTTCTTCTGCCATCCCTGTTGCCAATACTCTGGGTCAAGCCACCCTAATTTCTAACTTGGTGTGGTGGAATTTGTATTCTGTCAATTTAGCTAAGCTGGAACTATGTTTCCCAGAATTCCCTTTCTTGTGTAGCTTTGGGCGAGAATTTGCCACAGAGGAAGATTTAGGCAGGATTTGGCAGAAGAGAAACTGTAGCCATGCCTAGTCTTGGAAGGCTGATATAGGGTCAGATGCTGCTGTAGCTCATGCTTGTTTTCCCTCATCTGCTATCTCCCCTTGTCTGTGTAAGTCAGTATCCAGACCCACAACTCCTCCAGCAACCCCCGGTTCTCTGCCTTCTGCTTCTCCAACTACAAGTTGAAGTGTGTGTATCGATGAAGGGCATCAGCTTCTATTGCTACTCCTCAAAACTGGAGGCTTGGAGGTGTGGAAAGACCAAGAAGAGATCTAATTTGTCCTTGTTGGTTCCAGTTCACCTTCAGATGTCCAGTTTGACCTTGACATCCACCACTTCATGTCCATCTTTCAGAACACCCATGTCTCGGATCTGTCTCGTTGACTCCTAGCCCAGCACCAGATACACAAGCAGCAGCCTGTGTCATCTGTTTAACCAGCCCTCGTAATTGTATCAAGTTAAATACCTATAATAAATCCTTCATTTTATACTGATCCTAATGGTTCTGTTTCTCTGATAGAACCTCTATTGATACACCTGGCCTTTTGCAATCGACTTCTGGGCAGCCAGATTAATCCTGCTAGAACCATGTCACTCTGGTCAAATCCTTCCAGAAGCTTCCCACCTCAATCTAAGAAAATGCCAGTCTTTTTTTTTTTTTTTTTAAGATTTTTATTTGACAGGAAGAGTAAGAGTACAAGCAGGGGGAGCCGCAGAGGGAGAGGGAGAAGCAGGCCCCCTGCTGAGCAAGGATCCTGGTGTGGACTCAATCTTAGGACCCTGGGATCATGATCTGAGCCGAAAGCAGACGCTTCACCAACTGAACCACCCAGGCACTCCATAAATGCCAGTCTTTATTCTCACTGTCCCAGACTCAGTTTGGGTGTCTTCCAGCAGTCCCTATCCTTGCCTCATCTCCAGACATTACCGGATGCCTCAACATTGTGGGGAGGAGGCAAATGCTAGACCTTGGCATGAATTCAATGAAGCCTGCTGTAGTGGGAAGCACAGAAGCTTTGGCACTCATGTCTGACCCAAGTGGACCCATGAAGGCTCTGCCTTGCTCAGAAACAGCCCAGTGGAACGAATTCACACGATTCCAAAATGCAGACTGTTAAGACCCTGTTGGTGACCATGAGACCAGAGAGTGAAAAATTGCTGAGAGATAAATTCCTTACGCCTCATCCTTCTTATGGACTATTCTGAGACACAGTGGTTCTGTGTGACCTCTTTGAAGCGATCCCATGTGACTGAGCAACTGGCTTTGATTTTTGTGGGACTCTGGCCAGCGAAGTAATGCACTAGTTTGTATCTTTCCTTCCTTCTCTGTTTCACTTCTCTTTTTCCCTAGCTGTGGGGATCGCAATTCCCGAGAAAGCATTATCATACACCCTTAGATTCGGGCTCCGTTTTCTAGGGAACAGATACTGATATTTAGTTCCAGAAGAGGTCCTAGAAAACAGATCTTCAGGGTATGATTCTGTGATAGTTTTTCTCATGTATGTGCAGGCAATAGGGATCTCATTACTGGTAGCAAATGAATTGATAACCTTGGCCTTTGATTGTCAACAATGATGAAAACTTTCTCTTGTGTTGAAGGGAAGACTAAAAAAAACAAAAACAAAACAAAACACCCCAAAGCCAAAATAAAAACCCACAAAAAACCACATCCAGGATCAGGTAGATTGTAAGTGGCACAGTTGCAAAGGACTCTATTTTTTTTTAAGGTTTTATTTATTTATTTGACAGAGAGAGAGAGAGAGAGAGACAGCCAGAGAGGGAACACAAGCAGGGGGAGTGGGAGAGGGAGAAGCAGGCTTCTGGCTTGGGGCTCCAGCCCAGGACCCTAGGATCACAACCTGGGCCAAAGGCAAATGCTCAATGACTGAGCCCCCCAGGAGTCCCCGAAAGGACTCTGAATTTGTAACTTTAGTAGGTCTCCTACATCAGAGTCAAAGTCCTGACAGGGAAAGAATAGGACCCTGAGACCCGGGATAGAGACGTTAGGGCAGACAAACCTAAGAATCTTTATCTCTCAAATTCTCCTGAGTTTTCCTGGGGGGTAGAGCAGCCCCCGCCCTCTTGCCAAGGAAGAACAATTTTACCAAACTGTGCAATAATCTTACATGAAGCAGATGCCTCATAAGATGACATTTATTCTCCTCAAGACCTGCTCCCATCACCTCCTCAAATAACCAGGGTCAGTTTTCAGCAAATCCTGAGTGGGGAAATTTAAGTCCTGAACTGGAAAAATAAGCTACACATCAAAGGAATAAAAAAATATATAGTTAATATATATGGGAGAGTTAATATATATGGGAGAGATCTTGGGGGTTTTAGAAATGGTTGTGAGGGGGCAGGTATGGAGAATGTAAGACTGGCTAATAGGGATCTCATCATCATGGACCACTGTCCCATAGTTCAGGCTTCAAAATTATTTTTTTTTCAAGATTTTATTTTTGAGGGGCGTGTGGGTGGCTCAGTAGGTTGAAGTCTCTGCCTTCGGCTCCCGCCCAGGGAGGGTCCTGGGATCAAGCCCCGTCGGATCTCTGCTCAGCAGGGAGCCTGCTTCCTCATCTCTCTCTGCCTCTCTGCCTACTTGTGATCTCCGTCTGTGAAATAAATAAATAAATAAATCTTTAAAAAGAAAAAGATTTTATTTTTGAGTCATCTCTACACCCAATGTGGGGCTCAAACCCAGAACTCCGAGATGAAAAGTTCATGTTCCACTGACTGAGCCAGACAGGCACTCCACAGTCTTCAATATTCTTGCAAGGATAGCTAGATCTCAGGGGTGCCTGGGTGGCTCAGTTGGTTAAGCATCTGCCTTCAGCTCAGGTCATGATCCTGGGGTCCCGGAATTGAACCCTACATGGGGCTCCCTGCCCAGCGAGGGGTCTGCTTCTCCCTCTGCCCCTCACCCCATTTGTGCTCTCTCTCCTTCTCTCTCTCTCTCTCTCAAATAAATAAATAGAATCTTTAAACAACAACAACAACCAAAAAAAGGGAAAAAAGGATAGCTAGACCTTGTTGCTGGTAGATAGTTTCCAAAGATGGTCACCATCAATTCCTTCCCTTCCTCTATATATGTGCCACTCTTCACAGCAAGAGACGGAGTCTGTTTTCCTCTTCTCCTTGAATCTGGACTGGTCCTGTGATTTGCCTTAACTAACAGAATATGGTAGAAGGACACCGTTCCAGGTCCAGACCTAAACTTCATGAAGACTGGCAGCTTCCATTTCTTCCCTCTTGGAAGCCAGCCACCATGTAAGACCCGCACTGAGACCCTCTTACTGTGAGGAAGTACAATTTAGCCATGTTGAGACACCATATTACAAGATGACTGGGGAAACTGTGTGGCACAGTCAGTTAATCATCCACATCCAACTCTTGGTTTCAGCTCAGGTCATGATCTCAGGGTTATGAGATCAAGCCTCACACTGGGCTCCACGCTCAGCATGGAGTCTATTTGGGATTCTCTCTCCTTCTCCCTCTGCCCCTGCTCCCTCTGCACCTTCTCTCTCTCTCTCTCTCTCAAATACATAAATCTTTCTCAAAAAGAGATGACTGGCGGCACCTGGGTGGCTCAGTGGGTTAACCTCTGCCTTCGGCTCAGGCCATGATCTCAGGGTCCTGGGATCAAGCCCCGAATCTGGCTCTCTGCTCAGCAGGGAGCGTGCTTCCTCCTCTCTCTCTGCCTGCTTCTCTGCCTACTTGTGATCTCTGTCTGTCAAATAAATAAATAAAATCTTTTTTTTTTTTAAAAAGAAGGATGACTGACCAGTCCACAGGGGTTCCATCCATCCCAGCTGAAGTGCCATTTATGTACGTGAAAAGGACATCTTGGACATTTCTTCTCCTAAAAACACCTGTAAATACCACATGAAGCATATGGACACCCAACTAAGCCTAGCCCAGATTGCAGAATTGTGAGAAATAATAAATTGTTTGATTATTTGTTTGATTAAATAATTGTTGTTTGAAACCTTTAAGTTTTTTGGGGGGGGTTGTTACTCAGCAATAAATAATTGAAATACGGTCTTAATACTTTGCAAGGATGGTTCTTTAAAGCAGGATGGTGGCCTACAATAAATCAGGTCAAGATTCTAGAATTTCCATGGTAGAGTATTTAAGAAGGGGTCAGAAAGTTCGAGGAGGTGGAAATGTAAGATCCAAGAACTCAGCACCTATGTTCTCTAAGAGGGCCCAGAGGATACTCTCTTTACCGAAGCAATGAGGGATTCACTGAGAAATGGACCTCAGCATCTCTGAGTAGCTTAGTGGTGTCTGTCTTTGGTAGGCTGAGATGAAGAGTAAAAGATGTGGCCATGGAACTGGCATTCCCAATATGAACAGTAATGTTGGGATTCCAGAATGGCAGAGGTGGCATCCAAGGCCAGGTGACTTTGATTACTCTCATGGGCAGCAAGGCCAAAGTGACAATGAGTGGGCCTTGCTCTGCAGGGATCTATGGCAAGTTGACTATGGAGATGGGATGGAGGGACAGCTGACTGGGTAATTCTCAATTTTGATTGATTGATTGATTGATTTAAAAGACTTTATTTTGGGGCGCCTGGCTGGCTCAGTTGTCTAAGCAACTCTTGGATTCAGCTCAGGTCATGATCTCAGGGTCATGAGATCAAGCCCCCCATTGGGCTCTATGCTCAGCATGGAGTCGGCTTGAGATTCTCTCCTTCTGCCCCTCCCTCCCCCCACTCTCATGAGTGTACTCTCTCTTTCAAATAAAATATTTTTTAGAAAAAAGCTTAAAAGATTTTATTTGTAAGTAATCTCTATACCCATCGTGGAGTTTGAATTTATAACCCCAAGACTAATAGTCACATGCTCCTTGCCAGGTGCCCCCTCTCAACTGTTATATCATTAAAAAAAAATCAAAAGACACCTGGGTGGCTCAGTTGGTTAAGCGTCTGCCTTTGGCTCAGGTCGTGATCCCAGGGTCCTGGTATCAAGTCCTGCATGGGGCTCTCGGCTCAGTGGGGAGCCTGCTTCTCCCTCTGCCTGAAACTCCACCTGCTTGTGCTCTCTCTCTCTGTGTCAAATAAATAATAAAATCTTTTTAAAAAATCAAGAGTTGATAAGTGGAAGACTGACATTAGCTGCCACAATGGAAAATCAGTCCCTCATCCAGATCTGAGATCTAAGTTCACAGAACGGAACACCTTGACTGCAGTAGAGGTCATGCCCCATTAAGGAACAATTCTGCAGTGAGTGATACCATATAGTTACATGTAGTAAATATTCCTCCTATCCTTTCCCAAAGGGATCTGTTGTCGTTTGCTGGGGTAACTGTGCATTGGAAAGAGAAGAATATTCACAATTTTCAAAAGATTATTAAAGACATGGAGTCTGACCTGACACAGAAACTAAGAGACACAAAATACCAACATCACTTTCTCGTTAGAGTGGGGACTAACGGAGGCCAGGTGATAGATAGAGTTTAGCCTAAATCCAATGGATTACATGATCCTGCAGAGACAATGTGGCTGGAGGCTGTCCAGCCAGATGGTCATATGTCCCATATTGTGGATGTCAACTAGGTTCTGAACTTAGCAACTCTATTACTTTGCAAAAGATCCATTTTAAAATGGCCATGGTGAGGGCGCCTGGGTGGCTCAGTGGGTTAAGCCGCTGCCTTCGGCTCAGGTCATGATCTCAGGGTCCTGGGATCGAGTCCCGCATCGGGCTCTCTGCTCAACAGGAAGCCTGCTTCCCTTCCTCTCTCTCTGCCTGCCTCTCTGCCTACTTGTGATCTCTGTCTGTCAAATAAATAAATAAAATCTTAAAAAAAAAAATAAAATAAAAAAAAATAAAATGGCCATGGTGGCAAAGACGGAGGCTATGAATGGATCCCAAAACTTGGGCTCCCTCTCACCAAAGTTAATCCAGCAATTGCCAAGAAATAACCCAGCAGGGAACAGTAGGCTGCAGTTAACAACATAGGTCGGGGAGAATGCCCAGCCACCTGGTAGCAGGTCAGTTACACCAGCCAGCCCTCTTCCACTTTGGAGAAGGCAATGATTCATCCTTGTTAGAACTCCTGTGTACTCCAAACATGGATTGCATTTCTTACCCATTGTGCTTCTGCAAGCATTACTATACAAAGGTTTAAAGAATTCTCAATCTATTACCAGAACCAGAGGACCCATTTTATGACAAAGGATGTGTGCCAATGGCCTCATGCACATGGCCTATGCCAGTCTTACCATACACCCATCACCCGGAAGCAGCCAGCCTGAGAAAACATGCAATTGAATGACTTCATTTCCACAAGCTTAAATCTGCTCTGCAGAGTGAAGATTATGAACAATAGATGATATTTTGCAGGACTGTTGTGGGACAGAAAGAGATCATGTGCACAGGGTATTTTGCATAGGCCCTGCTATGCAGAAAGTGCTCGATAAATGGGTAGGCATTATTATGAACTGAATTGTGAAAGGCTTCTGCATCCCAAGAGGGACTAGTGGTTGGGCTTCATGAGGCCCAACGGGGTCATGGATCCCACTGTAGCACGATCTGCTTTGAATACTCTTAGCTATTCAGAAAGTCCCTGGCTTCAATTACATGTTTCTGCCCGTGGATATTGCAAAGATGCCGTCACTGAGCAAACAGAGCTGGAGGAAAAGGAAAAAGAAAACCGAGGATGAGGCCAGGAAATGGAAACTCGGACTGGGATTGGTTGGTTGCCTGGGGGAGGAGGCAGTCCAAATGTGATTATAAAAAGCCAGCCTTCTGCTGGAGAGCTGTTGCCTCACTGCTGTTCCCATCTAACGTAGGGCTCCGGGAAAGAAAGGAAGATTCACCTTCTTCTCCCTCCAAGGTAAACCCAGAAGCTAGGAAGTGTGAATATCTAGCTGCCAAACTCTGCCAGGCTCCCTGCCTGTGAGCCTCATGCCCCAAGAGCCAGGACACCCATTCCTCAGGGAGGCTATGCCCTTGGGTCCCTTGTAGTGCCATGGGCTAGAACTGGTCCCAGGAGATGGGTTGGGGGCTTTTGGGGGCTTTTAGGGGCTTGGGGTACAAAACCCTAAGAGGCACGAGACTTAGGTCATAGGTACCAACTCATCAATCTGTGGCCTTAATTAACACTGGCACTTCACTTCTTTGGCTTTAGTTGGTCATCTGTAAAATGGAGACCAAGCTACCTTACCTGCCCAAAGGACTGGACGATTTCTGAAACCCCTTTTAATGTAGGATCTAAGGTGACAGTGAGTTCATCTTTGAGGATAGATGAAGTTACCTGGAGTGTTTGTTAAAAGTATGGGTTTGGGCATCAGTCAACTGTGGGTTTAAATCCAACTGCCACTTCCTAGCTGGGCAGTCTTAGGAATATTACTTAACCTCTCCCAGTTTCAGCTTCCTTATCTATAACACATGATTGAGAACAATGGTATCTGCCCCATGGGGTTGTTATGGGTATAAATGACCTTGTGCCATAAAGTGCTAAGTCCTCAATATATGAGAGTTTATTTGTTTTTAATTGAAGGAAAATTCACTGAGCTGACAAAGATCACATTAGAGGTGAGTGGGTGGGGGGCATATGTATTTTCCTATTCTGTGCTATAATGTTTGAATTCTGACAGTCTTGAGTGTGTGTCTAGGCTGTACAGTTTGCTGTGTTGTTGCCACGAGATTAAAAGCTCGCGGCTCCTTAGGAGGGTCCTGGGCTCAATCCAGAGCAAATCGCTGCTTTTTATGGATTCGCCCCAATAGGAAGGGGAAACCACCGAGCAGGTCCAAAAGGGCTCTGGAAACCATCTGGTCCCTCTCCCCCTCCTCAAGGCCGGTGACAAAGCCTACGCGTGGCGCCACCATGCGCCAAGAGGCGGTATCGCTCTTCCTGTGCTACCTGCTGCTCTGCGCCTGCGGCGGGGTGGAGGCAGGTAAGGATCCCCGCACCTGGGAGGGCTGTGGGATAAAGAAGCCCACAGTTTCAGAGCCCCGGCAGAGAGTCTCAGGATCCCTGGTTCCCAGACGAGAAGGGCCATTACGATGGCCAGCTCCGGGTCGCTGTAGCCAGGGTCCCAGATTCGAATCCCCACCTGTCAATTCCTCCGTTCCACCGAAAGGTACTCTCGGTGCCAGTTCTGCGCCAGGCACGGCGCCTCGGCGGAGGTCTCTTCCCTTCAGGGAGGCTCCCCGAAATGGAAGGATGGGGGTGGTTTTGAGCATCCGGCACAGAGTAGGGAACCCTGCTCCCCATTCCACCTTGTCCCCTCCCGATAGGCAAACGACAACGGAAAAAAGACGATTCGGAAGGCGGAGGCTCCGGGTTATGGGGCGCGCTGACCTGCATGGCTGTCGGAGGAGGTGGGTCCGGAGGGCGCAAAGCCCGGGAAGGTGGGGCGCACCCCTGCCGCGGGCGCTCTCTCATCCCCTCTTCTTCCTCCAGGCCTCCTGGCGGCAGGGCTGCCCGCGCTGGGCTTCCTGAGCACTGGCATTGCCGCCAACTCCGTGGCCGCCTCCCTGATGAGCTGGTCCGCGGTGGCGAACGGGGGCGGTGTGCCCGCCGGGGGGCTGGTGGCCACGCTGCAGAGCCTCGGTGAGTGGGGCGCGGGGCCCTCCTGCGGGGATGCCAGAGCCCGGTAATTCTAGGAGTCGGGTGTTCTTACAATCTCCATCCTGCAGTGGGGAAACTGAGGCACCGAGGGACTGAGTAATTTACTTGAGTTCTCCCAGTGAATTAGCACCAGAGCCAGGATTCGAACCTCGTCTTATGCCTCGCTTTTAACCACGAAGGCCAGGTGCCTCACTGATGCTTTGGCCAAGTCACAAAAAGCCTCAGTTTCCTCATCTGTTAACAGGGATGACCATCCTCAATATAACATTTTATGAATCTGCTCAATCAGGGAACCAGATTGGCAAAGAAAGGTGGTGGAGAGGGGTGCCTGGATGGTTCAGTTGGTAGAGCATGTGACTTTTGATCTCTCGGTTGTGAGTTCAAGCCCCATGTTGAGCGCAGAGATTATGCTGAAAAAAATTTTTTTTAATTTTTTAATTAAAAAAAAAATGCATTCGCTACTCGCTCTTTCTTTTTCTTTCCCTCACTCACTCTCTGAGGCCTCCAAAATCCTAGAGAAAAGTTGCCCCTGGCAGACTCCCCTCTGCCTTCCCAAATCTTCCATCTGCTCTCAATTCTGGATGACAAAAGCTCAAAGAACCAGCCCAAAAGAGAATGGAGTCCTTCTCGGAGGGGGCAGAAGAGAAGACACAGATCAGGCCACACTCCAGCTGTGGGAGGTGAAGGGTGTGGGCAAAGCTAGGAACAGCCCTGTGCTGCTGTAAGATGCTTGTACATGCCACAGGCTTGCGAGGAGGATGAAATCCCTTACTAGTGAACCCCCAGTCCCCACAGGGAGGTCTCCACTGAGGTGGCTGTTGTTAGCATTATTAATAACACAGTGTGCTCACTGCAGATGTGAAGAGAATTAGCTGTTATCTGTGTATTTTCCATCTCTGAAACACATCTCTGATTTGAGATGGCAAGTCAAGGGGGAACTAGGATTCACTTTGCAGAAGTCCTGTCTGGGCTCGGGGCCCCTGTTTCTTGAACTGGAAACGAAGAGGTTGGACTTCACTAATGGTCTCCTGGCATTTGGATTCCCAGGTCTGGTGCCTGGGCCCCAAGTGACCTGGTGATGTTTGCTTCCTAGGGGCCAGTGGTGGCAGTGCCCTCATGGGCAAGATTGGTGCCTTTCTGGGCTACACCATCCACAGACACCTGGAAAACAGCAAGGAGGAGGTGGAGGAAGAGGAGTAGCCAGCTGCAGTTGGGAACCCACTCCTTCCAGCTGCAGTCCAGAGCTTTCTCTGTCACACTCCTCGGTGACGGAGTAAAATTCGATCAGAAAACGTTTTGCCCGGGCACCTGGGAGCCTCCGCCTTCTGCTCAGGTGATGATATCAGGGTTCTGGGATCGAGCCCCGTGTTCGGCTCTCTGCTTAGCAGAGAGCCTGCTTCCCCCTCTCTCTCTGCCTGCCTCTTGTGATCTCTGTCTGTCAAACAAATAAATAAATTCTTAAAAAAAAAAAAAAAAAAGAAAGAAAGAAAGAAAGAAAACAAAACGCTTTGCCCTGGGGCGCTGGGGTGGCTCAGCCTGTTCAGATTCTGCCTTTGGCACGAGTCATGATCCCAGAGTCCTGGGATTGAGTCTCACATCAGGCTCCTGCTTGGTGGGGAGGCCGCTTCTCCCCCTCCCTCTGCCATTCCCCTTATTTATGTGCTCTCTCTCACTCTATGTCTCAAATAATTAAACAAATAAAATCTTAAAACAAAAACAAATTTCGCCCTTCTGTGAGTCACCCTTGCTGTGAGAAGCCCAACAAGATCTGCCCCCTGATTTGCCTTCTCCACACACCTCCGACCCCTTCTCCCCTGCAGCCAACCACAGCTTCCTGGAACGCAACCAGGTGGTTTTGTCTCTGGGCCTCAGCACGTGCTGTTCTCTCTGCCTCAAATGTCCTTCTGAAGCTCATAACCCAGCTGAGACAGCCTCTCCTCTGGGATTCCTTCCCAGCAGAGTCTTCTGCCACAGCGAGAGCACTCGGGCTCGATTTCACAGGGTGCCTGGGGAGGCAGAGCTCAGTCTGTTCTCAGTGGGAGAACCTTCCAGCTACTTTTCTGATTAGGCAGAGATGGAGAAGCCTGATCTCCATTCTCTGAGGAAGCACAGAGCGCTCTCCCTTAGATGGAGACTCTAAGGCCAGGGAACAGCAGCTTTTTGAGGGCTCGGCTCGGCCAGTTCTCTTTCCTCCGAGAACTCTGGGGACCAAGTGGACAGTTGGCATCTGGAGCCTTTATACCCTCTGAAAGGAAAGAAAAGTCCATCCCAAACCTTTGGGGAGATCCAAAGTTAGCAAGGCCTGTCCAGGTGAACCAGGGTGACTGAACCCAGGTTGGGGGCAGGGGTGGGGGGGCGTAGAGGTCCCAGAAATCAAATGGCAGTGAAGACAGGCCTGGTGCCAGCACCGGGGTCCTGATCTCTCAGTGGGCATACCAGTCTCCAGACCAGATCAGCCTCCCTCTGCATCCCTGGGAAGTGGTCATGTGTGAACCACAAAAGCTGGTCACAAAAGGGCTACCGCAGCTGTGTTCAGGCCTCCCCCGCCCTGCCTCACCCGACTTATAATCCAGAAATTCTTCTCCAGTTACTGATGTGTGTGGGAGGGTGGGTAAGAGGTCCCCTCCTGTCTGCTCCTGTCCAGAGATCTGACACCATCTCTGTAGCTGGCCATTGTGTGCCTCAGTTGACTTGCCCCAGGCCCCAGAGAAACACTGCCTGAGGAAGAGGCGTGTAGGAGGGAGAGACACCACCTGCTCTTCACACACTCTTCAAGGCTTGTGTCCAAGAACAAAAGCCGGGCTGAGTCCCCTGACCTGATACTCACCATATAGGGCCTCAGCAGAGTCCTGTCTTGGTTAGGGCCATCCATAGAGGGGCCGAGAGTGGACTTCTGCCTACGGGGGGGGGAGGGGGGCGGTAGTCTCAGGCATCACACTCTACTCCTCG
>NW_022632169.1:0-15659 GCF_010015895.1 Lontra canadensis | reverse complement strand
TGCGCCCTCAGAGAACAGCGCCCAATTACTCCCGTCACCCTGGCCTCCGGCCGCGCTCCGAGCTCACCGAGCCTGCGACCGGTTCAATGTAACCCCGAGCTGTGAGCTCACTCCTCGGCTCCGTCTCTGTAGCCGGCTTCCCCGTTCTAATACCGGCGAGCTCTGCGACACTCAGACACCCCCGATCCTTCTGTGACCCTGCGGGACCCGAGGCCACGCTGACCCCGCATGGGCTTCACCCCGGTTTAGCCTCTGGAGCGATGTCCCTCAGCGGAACAGACTTTTAAAAGTCCCGATTTTGTGCTCCGTGGCTCTGCCGCTTGCCGGGAGCCGGCCCGTCCCCCCACGGTCTATCTTCCCGTCGCTTTGGATTCACTTCTCCGCCAGTCCTACCTTTCAGCAAGTGGTTGATTTTCTGTTTCTAGAATTGCTGTTCTTCTTCTCTTCGATCTCCCATTGGATTTGTAGGTGTTTGCAATCTTTAGATAAGCTATCTAGCTGATCTCCCGCAACCTGAAGTAGTCTCAGCTGCTACTTCTCCGCCATCTTGACTCCTCCCGATCTCATTTCTTTTTTAATAGACGCTATTTCTTACTTTAATCTCTGAATATCAAACATAACTTTACTTTGAAGCCATGTTTCACATTTTAAAATGATTTTTATTTCACCTGGAGTCATTTCATTTCTTGGCGATTGATTTGTGGTGTCTTATTCTCAGCATTTAGATTTGCTGGCTCATCTACTCATTCTCCCTCCACCCATCCATTCCCTTCATGCGCCTCCACTCTCTCCTCCTGCCCCAGCTAATCATTTTGTGCATGCTTCTGCCCTGTTTCCCTGGAGCTCAGAGTCCAGAACCAAGTGTTGTCCTGCTGAACCGGGTGTTCCTGAAGCAGTTACAAAGACTTCAGTTGCTGAGATTCAGGTCTTACCTGAGTCAGGGTCAGCTTCCTTGTGCCTTTCTAGATAAATGGCTCACATTTCCCACCACATTTGCTCCTATTGTCCTTCCCTTGTTGAAAGAAGAGTCTGGTCCAACTCAGTTCAGATTGAGAGCTTGGCTTTGATCCCTAACTACCTAACAGATGCACCCTTCCAGACATTTCTATCTGCCCTCAGAGTTGGAGAACAGCAGGTGCAGGTCAGCCTCAATTTCTCCTTTCTGTTTCTTTTCCTTTTCTGGTGACAAAGATGTTTGCCCTACTTCTCTACTCAGTTATGGTCTCCTAACCCTCCCAGTTGCATGTTCTCGGTTATTCCTGTATGTTTGGTGATGGTGGTGGTGGAGTGAAGGAAGATTTGACATATACCGCACCACCTGGGCCAGAAGTTCAATTCTCCTTTCACCCAGAGTTCAAATATAAACCGAAGATCTGTTCTAATGGGCACACATTTCAAGCAAGGTAAATAAAAATTAATGAAAGAATATAGCATCAAAGTATAATGTTTTAGAATGATGTTTTCAACAGCTGATTTTTCATGGTCAATAACAGGGTGAGGGGAAGTCTGTAGGGACTAATGAGGGTGCAGTATTCTTAGAAATTCATGGTCTGGCTTACTTGCCAAGGCACCAAATGGCTTCAGGGGAATTTACACTCTGATTAGTGTAGAACTTTAAAGGATAAATCTTTAGTGGCTGCAGAGAAGCAGCAAAATTAATGGCTGGCCATCTGGCTTAGTTTTATTAACCTATTTGTTCCAACTGTGCTTGTTGGCTTCTGTAGATAGGGCAGATGAAGATGAACTAGCTTACAAGAAATTTTTAAAGCACTTTTGAGATTTTTTCCTTCTTTTCTTGAAAGAATTTGTGTAAGATTATAGTTTTGTGTAGGTGTTTATTCACTTAACAGACACTGAGGGCATCTATCAATAGCAGGCCCTGTAGAACACCAAACAGGAATAGAGGCGCACAATCCTCATGTCCAAGGGCCCCTTGGAGACTTCTCTCCTTTGGGTGCTGGTCATGCTTCATGGTAGCCTGTTTGTTTTCAAATTCTTAACCGTGTGTTGGAAATTTTGTAAGAGTGAAACAAAAATCCTTTCCAGGCAACTAGAAGGTTTTCTTTTTTCTTTCCTTCTTCCTTCTCTCCCTTCATCCTTCTTTTATATCTTTTCCTTCTCTTTCTCTTTCCTTTCCTCTGGTTTCTCTTTTACTCTTTCCTTTCCCTTCCCTTCTCCCTCCCCCTCTTCCTTCATAAGATACCAGATGCACTCACTTTCATTGTTCCTTTGGTAAAAGAATTTGGGAATGGTCTGCCTATCCAAATGTAGGGTCCCAAATGCAGGTCTGAAGCATGAAAAGGGAGCACCATGACATCTTCCATCCTGCACTCTGACTTGTTTGGCTGACAAGATGTCAGACGAAAAGGGGATCAACTAGTTAGAGATAAGAAGAGAAAGACATGAATGAAGAGGTGAAGGAAACAAGGATAGAAAGTGGACTATGCCTGCCACTCTTCTCACAAAATTTGAAATTCTTCCCCTAATAAGGCCTTTGAGATCTGATACAAGACCTCAAAGGATTCCCATTAACACCCCCAACACATTCTTGGCTACAATGGGTGGTCAACAAGGATCTGACAGCATTGAGTGCTATGAAAAGCATGGGAACTGCCTATAGATATTAGGGCATATGGCTAAGGTGTCCACAGGGATGGGGTATCTATAGGGCTAGAGTGCCCATGAGGCTGGGTGTTTTTAGGGCTGGGGTGTCCACAGGGCCAGGGTGTCCATGGGGCTGGGGTGCTCACGGAGCCAGAGTGTTGTGGAGAGACCTGGATTTGCATTTGGAAGTGCTTGACTGAATCTTCTTTCGCTTACCAGATGCTTGACGGGGTGTCACAATGGATTTGAGTCTGTTTGTTTGCCTACACAATGGATAGAGCTATTTAACTTATAGCATTGTGTGTAGGTTAAACACTCAGGCTAAGTGAAAGATCTCTGCAGAAAATGAAGACAATCCAACCATGTAGGTTTGGTCTCACAATCATGACAGTTGACCTCCAGGCCCTATAATTAGGATGACATACATTCTGAAGAATTCTTCATTTCTTTAGAAATGAGTGGTTTAGGAGTTGATCCCATTTACAATTGCACCCAAAATGATAAGATACTTAGGAATAAATCTAACCAAAGAGGAAAAGAATCTGTGTTCAGAAAACTATAGAGTACTCATGAAAGAAATAGAAGATGCAAAGAAATGGAAAAACGTTCCATGCTCATGGATTGGAAGAACAAATATTGTGAAAATGTCTATGCTACCTAGAGCAATATACGCATTTAATGCAATCCTTATAAAAATACCATCAACTTTTTCCAAAGAAATGGAACAAATAATCCTAAAATTTATATGGAACTAGAAAAGACCCCAAAATAGCCAAAGGGATGTTGAAGAACAAAGCCAAAGTTGGCGGCATCACAATTCCAGACTTCAAGCTCTATTACAAAGCTGTATTCATCAAGACAATATGGTACTGGCACAAAAAAAGACACATAGATCAATGGAACAGAATAGAGAGCCCAGAAATGGACCCTCAATTTTATGGTCCACTAATCTTCAACAAAGCAAGAAAGAATGTCCAATGGAAAAAAGACAGTCTCTTCAACAAATGGTGTTGGGAAAATTGGACAGTGACATGCAGAAGAATGAAACTGGATCATTTCCTTACACCACACATGAAAATAGACTCCAAATGGATGAAAGACCTAAATGTGAGACAGGTATCCATCAAAATCCTAGAGGAGAACACAGGCAGCAAACTCTTTGACCTCAGCCGCAGCAACTTCTTCCTAGAAACATCACCAAAAGCAAGGGAAGCAAGGGCAACAATGAACTATTGGGACTTCATCAAGATCAAAAGCTTTTGCACAGCAAAGGAAACAGTCAACAAAACCAAAAGAGTTGACAGAATGAGAGATGATATTTGCAAATGACATAACAGATAAAGGGCTAGTGTCCAAAATCTATAAAGAGCTTAGCAAACTCAACACCCAAAGAACAAATAATCCAACCAGGAAATGGGCAGAAGACATGAACAGACATTTCTGCAAAGAAGACATCCAGATGGCCAACAGACACATGAGAAAGGGTTCAACATCACTCTGCATCAGGGAAATACAAATCAAAATCACAAGGAGATACCCCCTCACACCAATCAGAATAGCTAAAATTAACCAGTCAGGAAACGACAGATGTTGGCAAGGATGCTGAGAAAGGGGAACACTCCTACACTGTTGGTGGGATTGCAAGCTGGTGCAACCACTCTGGAAAACAGTATGGAAGTTCCTCGAAAAGTTGAAAATAGAGCTACCCTATAACCCAGCAATTGCATACTGGGTATTTACCCCAAAGATACAAATGTAGTGATCCGAAGGGGCACCTGCACCTGAATGTTTATAGCAGCAACATCCACAATAGCCAGACTGTGGAAAGAGCCCAGATGTCCATCAACAGATGAGTGGAGATAGAAGATGTAGTATAGGGGTGCCTGGGTGGTTCAGTGAGTTAAGCCTCTGCCTTTGGCTCAGGTCATGATCTCAGGGTCCTGGGATTGAGCCCCGCATCGGGCTCTTTGCTCAGCGGGGAGCCTGCTTCCTTGTCTCTCTCTCTGCCTGCCTCTCTGCTTACTTGTGATCTCTCTCTGTCAAATAAATAAATAAAATCTTTAAAAAAATGTGGTGTATATATACAATGGAATACTATGCAGCCATTAAAAATTGAAATCTTGCCATTTGCAATAATGTGGATGGAACTAGAGGATACTATGCTGAGTGAAGTAAGTCAATCAGAGAAAGGCAATTATAATATGATTTCTCTGATTTGAGAGGCAGGGCAGGGGATCATGAGAGGAAGGGAGGGAAAAATGAAACAAGACAGGACCGGGGAGGGAGACAAATAATAAGAGACTCTTAATCTCAGGAAACAAACTGAGGGTTGCTGGAGTGGAGGGGCGTGGGTGGGATGGGGTGGCTGGTGATGGACGTCACAGAGGGTGTGTGCTATGGGGAGTGCTGTGAATTATGTAAGACTGATGATTCACAGATCTGTACCCCTGAAACAAATAATACATTAAATTTATATTTTTTAAGGAAAAAAAAAGAAATGAGTGGTTTAGCATCTCCCTTTTCATTGTTCTTCCTGCTTTTAACTATCAGACTCATACTTACTGATGTGGCCTGGGAGAGATATGGTGGCACTACAGGCTTTATCTCAGATTTGGGTTTTTCTCTGGAGTTCTTCCTCACTCTCCCTCACTCTTTTTATCTTCCCTATTTCTAACACTTAATCTTGAGAAGACAGACAAAAATGGAAGAAAGGTCAGCATGGACAGAGAGAAGTCATTAATCCAAAAGTATTTAATTTATCTTCTGCTGTTTGTAATGTAATGGTGGAGAAGACATGGGTTTCAGGGAAGGCAAGATAAATGAGGGGAGGGGATAAATGAGGAAACCAAAAAATAAGCAGGAAGGTACAGATGGGGGTGCCTGGTATGAAGGATGGGGTAGACAAGTGTTTTCCTTTCTCTACCACCTCCATGTGCCTTGTTTGTTTCTCAAGGAACATGACTTTGTGTGATGATACCAGTAACCACCATCTGTACCATTTGTGGTGTGTGTCTACACTGTACATTCCTTTGACCCTTTACTCCTCACCATCATTCTACCAGGTAGGTGGTATTTTACCCTCACCAGGAGATGGAAACATTCGTTAACTTGAGTAATGCAGCCGGTGAGGAACGGAGCAAAAACTCAAATCCACATGTGTCCCTGCTGACCATGTGCCACACAGATGAATTGCACAGATGTTTGTTGGAGAGGGTCCTAAAGTCAGTGCACTGGGTACCTGGAGTTCTCCTGGGATGCTATGATCATGGACAGGGTTGTTGTGTCCACACATGAGGACTCTGATAGGTACCTCAGAGGGACTTGACTGCACATGGTACCAGGCCTCCTCTTGGCCTCACGGGTACTGATCCCTGTGCATATATGCCTTATACTGTTGTTTTTGTCAGTCGTGGTTTTGGTTACAATGCCAGCTAGGAGGGATTCCAAGTGACAGTCCACAGTCTTGCCTCTGTATAATGATCACTCACAGGTGTGTCTCTGCCTGCTGTGCTTTGCAGTTGCTTTGGGGTTGCTGAGGGATCACCCACTTCTCCTCTGAGGCACAGACAGGAGAAGAGTTTTCAGGCTTTGTTTTGACATAGATGTCCACATTTCTGTGAGCACCCCTGTGTGTGTATGTGTTTACTAAAAAGTTTACATCAGTTGGCCTCAAATAACCCTCTTCTGACTGTAATGAGGCCACATTTTGTTTTCTCTGTGAATAAATGAGATCCAAAATTAACCAACATCTGCAGAGTTTCAGTTAACACGATGCTACTTCCCCCTCCCTGTCCTTTCCAGAACAAAAACCAGTTTGCCATTTGCTGTCTGGATTCTTTTTGAAATGTTTATAGCAATGCTTTTTCCCTCGAGAGTGAGTTTCATGTTTTATGGTGTATTTTCATCTATCTTTCTAATGGTTTTTATAAGAGTGATTGAATTCAATCCAACTTAACAATTTCCTGGGACCCTAGTGGGTGCCAGGCTCTGAGGGTGGAAAATGGAGTCAGTAAACACTGGCTTGGGCCCCTCTAGGTAGGAGGTTCCCCAATTCCATGCTTCTGTCTTGGATTCCTGCCATAGGTCCCATGTTTTCCTCCCTGTTCTCATACCACAAACAAATCCCACAACATCTCTGTCTTCTACCTTTGCCCTCCATGAAATTAAAGATTAAGCCATGGTGAGCTATCTATAAAAGTCCCAGGATTCTGTATTTTTTGGTAAATCTTGTGTTCAGTCTCTGTGAAATAGATAAAATATCCCCCACCCCTAAATTCAATAGGTCTATGGTGCCTTTGAATGTGTGTAACAATTGGACAACTATTTAGATCATGTTAAGACAGTGAAAGTTGTTCAAAAATATACATAAGACAAAATTCAGGGGTAAAGAGTCACGTGAATGAACTCAGACGTTTTTTGTAGATATTTCAAATATTGTTTCCATATATTTTTTTTAATTTTAAAGATTTTATTTATTATTTATTTGACAGACAGAGATCACAAGTAGGCAGAGAGGCAGGCAGAGAGAGACGGGGAAGCAGGCTCCCCGCTGAGCAGAGATCCCAGTGTGGGGATTGATCCCAGGACCCTGGGATCATGACCTGAGCTGAAGGCAGAGGCTTTAACCCACTGAGCCACCCAGGCACCCCTGTTTCTGTATGATATAAATGATGTCATCCAGTTTTTATAAGTTTACTGTTAATGTTGTTAACATATATGGATTATATCTAGAAGCTGATTATATTGAGAAGTTGATTGTTTTATGATTATGTCAAACTCAGGTGTCAAATTGTTCTCATTATCCAATAACAAAAGACTCAGTAATTCATCAGAAGGCATAGGCTTTTTCTTGGTACTAAGTCTGCAGAAGGATTTTTACTGTGATTGGGAGTCATAAAAAATTTATTTAAACATTCAAGTGAATCATGCTTTGAGAAAACTCAGCATATGATATAAAATATATTAAACTGGTTTAATATGTAAAAATCAGTATTACTTCTGGATTTTAAATGAGTTTCTTCTAAAATATTTAAAGTACAGTTTGATTAATTTTTTTTTTGAGTTTTAGTATGAGCTTTTCAAAAGTTTCCCCCTATCTTTATTGAAATATAATTGACAAATAGAAATTGTATATATCTTATCCTATTTAACCTCACAGGAAAGGGATGCAGTTTGTGATAAAAGTAGACCTCACATTCTATAGATTTTTACTAGGTCAAGGTAGTCCTCTACATTCTACATGCCAGATTAGCAAATTTTTGCAGAGAGCATCTCCATTCCTCCACAAATCCTATGAAAGCATGTTGGTAGTCTGTTGTATGAAAAGAGCTCCAGTTTATCCAGAACTTTTGTTTTTTCAGGGTAGTGAGGATAATGCTGGCATTACATTGGTTTTCTCAAGCTTCCCTAGCATAAAAGTAATTTGCAGGATTATAGACCCACTGGATCAGAATCTCCACAGGAGGACTGGGAAGCTGAACATATGGCAAGAACTCCAGTAAAGCTGATCACCCAGGAAGTCTGGAAATGTGGTTTTGGGGTGTTGTCTGGTCTGCAGATGAGCTGTAACCTGCAAACTTACACCCTGGCTTAGTTCTGATTGTAAATCACTTGCCTTAACTTCATGTTGACCCAAAGGGAGGGAATAACAAAGTCAGTTAGGACATTTGAGAGCAAACACAATCCTGGGATTTCAAATGACTCCCTTTCAGCCCTGCCTTGAACACTAAGAATACCAGCCTGAGAGAGTGGAAGACAAAATACACAATAATGGTACAAATGGGGCACTCATGCTGGACACCGTTATTGAGCATCTGAGACCAGACACTATGGAAAGTACATTATATATGAGATCTTCAATCCCTCAAAGAACCCTATATGCCTAAGTGAGCAAAGTGGTCTAAGTAACTCACGCAAACTTACCCAGTATATGAGAAAGGTGGGATGAGAACCGTTCTTGGGTTACCTTCAATTGCTATAATATCCACTACAATAAAAACATTCTTAATACCATGACATTAATAGGTGCTTTATAATGAGCAGGACAATTTTATAAACATGACCTCATTGGATATCTAGCAAGATAGTTCTTCTCCAAACCAAAAGGAAGTCATGGCCATTCTTCACAAATGCTGTGGTTCTCATCTGAAACTGTCCCACCTTTGTTTATTCAAATTCGACTCACCTGGTCTTGCTCAGGTTCTACCTCACTGCACTCTTCCCTACCCATCCTACTATTGACCTCTGAATCATGACAGCCGTACTGATAAGTTACCTGCATTGAAACACATGGTTTTACAGTGATCTGTGCTGTATATTTTGTTGTGATTGTTTTAATCTCTTTCATGCATTCATTTATTTCACCTGATTATAATCATTCAGGGTCCCAATACTTTGTGAGCTGCTTAAGAATTACCCTCATTTACATGATGGAGCTGCATCCTTCATAGCACCATGAACAGGCTGGAAAGATACTTATTCTCTCTTTTGATAGAGAGTCACCAATAGATAGACAGCCAATCTGCTGAAACAGAGCTTCCCAACCTTTGCGTTGGGAATGACTCCCATGTTTTATTGGTCCTTGGAGCTGCTGGAGCTCCAGGCCTATTGGCTTCTGCTTTCAGCAGACCCAATATTTATGCAAATGGCACGGACGAATATAATTTTCAATTGGTACCATGAAAGTAAAAAGGTTGAAAAGCTTGAGAAGCACTGGGACAACCAGATGACCAGATGCATTCCCGGTCTTTACTCAAACAAGGTATAATTATATAGAGAAAACCAGAGGGAGCTTAAGAAGATGATAATCTATTTTAAAGAACCATGTCTCTTGTAAAGTGAAAACTCCTACATGATTGTGTTTAAGAGGTTGATATAAATAGCAAAACTAGAGCATTCCATAATAAGTCAGACTAGCCCTAGAAATGCCTACATTTTCTATTATGTAGAGCTGATTTCTAAGATAACTTTGTCAAGATAGTGCTTTCTAAGCATAATGTCAAGATTGATCATGAACTTGTACGTAATGTCTCATTACATTAAAATTTTGTGCAAATATTTAGAAAGTAAAACATAGGGTACACACAAAGGAAATGTTCAACAGTGAGTGATATTGGTCATTGGCAGTTCCATATTATATACTGAGATAAGTCTTACAGTGGTTTTGACAATGTGAATTTGTGAATTGTGGACTATGATCAATAGTAACTCAAAAGAACCGGCGGGGCTGGGCAACAAGATGGGGCAACTTCGTGGGCTCTAACATATTCCAGAACAGAGTCTGAAAGTCTATGATCAGACTGGGCATGGGGTCTGTATGTCAAGGCTAGAGAAAGAAATCGCCTGGACTCAGGGCACTGGTACTAGGTGGGTAGAGTGAGGCCAATGTCCAAAAGAACAGGGTTGAAGTCCTGTTCAAATTCATTCAACGTGAATGCTAGACATTAGGTATTTTAATATATGTTAACTTTTAATTCTTGCAACAGCCCCAGGAAGCACATATTAGCCCCATCACAATTTTCTTAGGTGAATGGAGTCAGGATTTAAAAAAAAAATCCAGCAACCAAGATCTGTGGTCTCCCTGAAGAATAAACTGAATTGGAATAGCCTGCCCAGTCAAAGCATTCTTGTATCTACCAACACCCAATCGTGAGCACCCATGACTCTTGAGACGCTACAAAGTAGAATTAACACTCATACCTCCATCTTTATCACTAGATGGTGTTTTTCTAATGGGTCCTCTCTCATATCTGGACCAAGTGTAGGTTTATCCAATGTTCAATATCTAAAGTATAAGCATCAAAATTTCTGGGATAAATTCTGACCTGGCTTAGCACCTAATATTTTATACAGGTCTTCAATGTTTCACATTCTTTTCACCAAGTATGATGACATCCTGGGAGATGAAATGGAAGGACAGACAATGTATTCTGAAGCTCATCTTAGAAGCTACCCCTTGTAGGCAAGATCAATCTATGAATCTGCCTCACATCAGAAATGGCAAGTATTTATGGAACCCAGTGGGGTTCATGGAGGAATCAGTTTGTCAGCAAGAAGATGGCATCAGCAGGAGCTGTCTGGGCTTGGTCAGAATTCTCTTCATGGACAAGATTTCTGTCTCCCAGGTTTTGAGGGAGACACATTTAATCTATTGTCATTTATGCAAAATGGTTATTCTTAAGGTGGTCCTAGGTAGGCATATTTGGATGCTGTCTATCAAGGATGGTATGGAAGGGAGACATTGCCACAAATCCTTTGTTATTCCTCCCCTCAAGAAGTGGAATACATTTTTCCTCCCCTGAATCTGGGCTGGACTTGTGATTTGCTTGACCAACAGAAGGCAGTGAAGTGATGTACTGAGACTTTTGAAGCTAGGTCATAAGGGATGGTGAGGCTTCCATCTCATTCCCCTGAAATGCCCTCTCTGGAGGCACTCCTTCTTGCTTAGAAGCAGCCCATGGAGCTCCATCAGAGCCTCACATGGAGAGGGACAGAGGTTTCTGGTCAACAGACCCCAGAGTGAGTATCCTGACACAGCATAGTAGAGATACAAGATCATTGAAGCTCAGCCAGTATCTTACTGCATCTGTCTGGGAAACTCCACATGAGGGCTGCCTAGTAGGCTATTCCTTGAATCCTGACCCACAGAACTGGGAGCAAGCTATAATGGTTGTTTAAACTACTAGTTTTGGGGTGGTTTGTTATGCAGCAATAGATAACCTGAACAGTTGGTGGAATGTATCATCCTGTAACAGGGATTACAGGCACACAGAGAGGAACCTGAAGCCATTGCACACTGATCTCAGGCCTGGTGAGCGATGACTTTGGTCAGGGCTTAGGGGGCAACCTTAGGATAACATAGATTTCAGGTCTTTAGTGGCTGTGGTCAGGTCGAGTCAGAAGAGGACACTAGGCAGGGTTGTTGAGTAGGGTAGCTGTCAAACTGTCCAGACTTTCGTACATGTACTGTTCTATTTTTTCATGACCCATCTGGCCAGCTCATCTCATTTTTTTTTCTTTTAAATTTTTTATTTTTTATAAACATATATTTTTATCCCCAGGGGTACCTGTGTCTGTGAATCGCCAGGTTTACACACTTCACAGCACTCACAATAGCACATACCCTCCCCAATGTCCATAACCCAACCACCCTCTCCCCACCCCTCCCCCCAGCAACCCTCAGTTTGTTTTGTGAGATTAAGTGTCACTTATGGTTTGTCTCCCTCCCAATCCCATCTTGGTTCATTTATTCTTCTCCTACCCCCTTAACCCCCCATGTTGCATCTCCACTTCCTCATATCAGGGAGATCATATGATAGTTGTCTTTCTCTGATTGACTTATTTCGCTAAGCATGATACCCTCTAGTTCCATCCACGTTGTCGCAAATGGCAAGATTTCATTTCTTTTGATGGCTGCATAGTATTCCATTGTGTATATATACCACATCTTCTTTATCCATTTGACTGTTGATGGACATCTAGGTTCTTTCCATAGTTTTGCTATTGTGGACATTGCTGCTATAAACATTGGGGTGCGTGTGCCCCTTCAGATGACTACGTTTGTATCTTTAGGGTAAATACCCAGTAGTACAATTGCTGGGTCATAGGGTAGTTCTATTTTCAACTTTTCAAGGAACCTCCATACTGTTTTCTGGAGTGGTTGCACCAGCTTGCATTCCCACCAACAGTTTAGGAGGGTTCCCCTTTCTCCACATCCTCGCCAGCATCTGTCATTTCCTGACTTGTTAATTTTAGCCATTCTGACTGATGTGAGGTGATATCTCATTGTAGTTTTCATTTGTATTTCCTTGATGCTGAGTGATGTGGAGCACTTTTTCATGTGTCTGTTGGCCATCTGGATGTCTTCTTTGCAGAAATGTCTGTTCATGTCTTCTGACCATTTCTTGATTAGATTATTTGTTCTTTGGGTGTTGAGTTTGCTAAGTTCTTTATAGATTTTGGACACTAGCCCTTTATCTGATATGTCATTTGCAAATATCTTCTCCCATTCTGTCAGTTGTCTTTTGGTTGTGTTAACTGTTTCCTTTGCTATGCAAAAGCTTTAGATCTTGATGAAATCCCAAGAGTTCATTTTTGCCCTTGCTTCCCTTGCCTTTGGTGATGTTCCTAGGAAGATGTTGCTGCCTGTGTTCTCCTCAAGGATTTGGATGGATTCCTTTCTCACATTGAGGTTCTTCATCCATTTTGAGTCTATTTTCATGTGTGGTGTAAGGAAATGGTCCAATTTTATTTTTCTGCATGTGGCTGTCCAATTTTCCCAACACCGTTTATTGAAGAGGCTGTCTTTTTTCCATTGGACATTCTTTCCTGCTTTGTTGAAGATTAGTTGACGATAGAGTTGAGGGTCCATTTCTGGCCTCTCTATTCTGTTCCATTGATCTATGTGTCTGTTTTTGTGCCAGTACCATGCTGTCTTGATGATGACAGCTTTGTAATAGAGCTTGAAGTCTGGAATTGTGATGCCACCAACTTTGGCTTTCTTTTTCAATATTCCTTTGGCTATTCGAGGTCTTTTCTGGTTCCATATAAATTTTAGGATTATTTGTTCCATTTCTTTGAAAAAAAAATGGATGGGATTTTGATAGGAATTGCATTAAATGTGTAGATTGCTTTAGGTAGCATAGACATTTTCACAATATTTATTCTTCTAATCCAGGAGCATGGAACATTTTTCCATTTCTTTGTGTCTTCCTCAATTTCTTTCATGAGTACTTTATAGTTTTCTGAGTATAGATTCTTAGCCTCTTTGGTTAGGTTTATTCCTAGGTATCTTATAGTTTTGGGTGCAATTGTAAATGGGATTGACTCCTTAATTTCTCTTTCTTCTGTCTTGTTGTTGGTGTAGAGAAATACAACTGATTTTTGTGCATTGATTTTATATCCTGACACTTTACTGAATTCCTGTACAAGTTCTAGCAGTTTTGGAGTGGAGTCTTTTGGGTTTTCCACATATAGTATCATATCATCTGCAAAGAGTGATAGTTTGACTTCTTCTTTGCTGATTTGGATTCCTTTAATTTCCTTTTGTTGTCTGATTGATGAGGCTAGGACTTCTAGTACTATGTTGAATAGCAGTGGTGATAATGGACATCCCTTCCATTTTCCTGACGTTAGCGGGAAAGCTTTCAGTTTTTCTCCATTGAGAATATATTTGCGGTGGGTTTTTCATAGATGACTTTGATAATATTGAGGTATGTGCCCTCTATCCCTACACTTTGAAGAGTTTTGATCAGGAAGGGATGCTGTACTCTGTTAAATGCTTTTTCAGCATCTATTGAGAGTATCATATGGTTCTTGTTCTTTCTTTTATTAATGTGTTGTATCACATTGATTGATTTGCGGATGTTGAACCAACCTTGCAGCTCTGGAATAAATCCCACTTGGTCGTGGTGAATAATCCTTTTAATGTACTGTAGAATCATATTGGCTAGTAGTTTGGTGAGAATTTTCGCATCTGTGTTCATCAAGGATATTGGTCTGTATTTCTTTTTTTTGATGGGATCCTTGTCTGGTTTTGGGATCAAGGTGATGTTGGCCTCATAAGATGAGTTTGGAAGTTTTCCTTCCATTTCTATTTTTTGGAACAGTTTCAGGAGCATAGGAATTAGTTCTTCTTTAAATGTTTGGTAGAATTCCCCCGGGAAGCCGTCTGGCCCTGGGCTTTTGTTTGTAGATTTTTGATGACTGTTTCAATCTCCTTACTGGTTATGGGTCCGTTCAGGTTTTCTATTTCTTCCTGGTTCAGTTCTGGTAGTTTCTATGTCTCTAGGAATGCATCCATTTCTTCCAGATTGTCAAATTTGTTGGCGTAGAGTTGCTCATAGTATGTTCTTATAATTGTCTGTATTTCTTTGGTGTTAGTTGTGATCTCTCCACTTTCATTCATGATTTTATTTATTTGGGTCCTTTCTCTTTTCTTTTTGATATGTCTGGCCAGCGGTTTATCAACTTATTAATTCTTTCAAAGAACCAGCTCCTAGTTTCCTTGATTTGCTCTATTGTTATTTTGGTTTCTATTTCATTGATTTCTGCTCTGATCTTTATGATTTCTCTTCTCCTGCTGGGTTTAGGATTTATTTCTTGTTCTTTCTCCAGTTCCTTTAGGTATAGGGTTAGGTTGTGTACTTGAGACCTTTCTTGTTTCTTGAGAAAGGCTTGTACCACTATATATTTTCCTCTCAGGACTGCCTTTGCTGTGTCCCACAGATTTTGAACCGTTGTGTTTTCATTATCATTTGTTTCCATGAATTTTTTCAATTCTTCTTTAATTTCCTGCTTGACCCATTCATTCTTTAGAAGGATGCTGTTTAGTCTCCATGTATTTGGGTTCTTTCCAAATTTCCTCTTGTGACTGAGTTCTAGCTTCAGAGCACTGTGGTATGAAAATATGCAGGGAATGATCCCACTCTTTTGATACCGGTTGAGACCTGATTTAGGACCCAGGATGTGATCTATTCTGGAGAATGTTCCATGTGCACTAGAGAAGAATGTGTATTCTGTTGCTTTGGGATGAAATGTTCTGAATATATTTGTGATGTCCATCTGGTCCAGTGTGTCATTTAGGGCCTTTATTTCCTTGTTGATCTTTTGCTTGGATGATCTGTCCATTTCAATGAAGGGAGTGTTAAAGTCTCCTACTATTATTGTATTATTGTTGATGTGTTTCTTTGATTTTGTTATTAATTGGTTTATATAGTTGGCTGCTCCCACATTAGGGGCATAGATATTTAAAATTGTTAGATCTTCTTGTTGGACAGATCCTTTGAGTATGATATAGTGTCCTTCCTCATCTTTTATTATAGTCCTTGGCTTAAAATCTAATTGATCTGATATAAGGATTGCCACCCCTGCTTTCTTCTGATGTCCATTAGCATGGTAAATTGTTTTCCACCCCCTCACTTTAAATCTGGAGGTGTCTTCGGGTCTAAAATGAGTTTCTTGTAGACAACATATAGATAGGTTTTGTTTTTTTATCCATTCTGATACCCAGTGTCTTTTGATTGGGGCATTTAGCCCATTAACATTCAGGGTAACTA
>NW_022632168.1:0-15685 GCF_010015895.1 Lontra canadensis | reverse complement strand
TGCGCCCTCAGAGAACAGCGCCCAATTACTCCCGTCACCCTGGCCTCCGGCCGCGCTCCGAGCTCACCGAGCCTGCGACCGGTTCAATGTAACCCCGAGCTGTGAGCTCACTCCTCGGCTCCGTCTCTGTAGCCAGCTTCCCCGTTCTAATACCTGCGAGCTCTGCGACACTCAGACACCCCCGATCCTTCTGTGACCCTGCGGGACCCGAGGCCACGCTGACCCCGCATGGGCTTCACCCCGGTTTAGCCTCTGGAGCGATGTCCCTCAGCGGAACAGACTTTTAAAAGTCCCGATTTTGTGCTCCGTTGTTCCGCCGCTTGCCGGGAGCCGGCCCCTCCCCCCGCGGTCTATCTTCCCGTCGCTTTGGATTCACTTCTCCGCCAGTCCTACCTTTCAGCAAGTGGTTGATTTTCTGTTTCTAGAATTGCTGTTCTTCTTCTCTTCGATCTCCCATTGGATTTGTAGGTGTTTGCAATCTTTAGATAAGTTATCTAGCTGATCTCCCGCAACCTGAAGTAGTCTCAGCTGCTACTTCTCCGCCATCTTGACTCCTCCCGATCTCATTTCTTTTTTAATAGACGCTATTTCTTACTTTAATCTCTGAATATCAAACATAACTTTACTTTGAAGCCATGTTTCACATTTTAAAATGATTTTTATTTCACCTGGAGTCATTTCATTTCTTGGCGATTGATTTGTGGTGTCTTATTCTCAACATTTAGATTTGCTGGCTCATCTACTCATTCTCCCTCCACCCATCCATTCCCTTCATGCGCCTCCACTCTCTCCTCCTGCCCCAGCTAATCATTTTGTGCATGCTTCTGCCCTGTTTCCCTGGAGCTCAGAGTCCAGAACCAAGTGTTGTCCTGCTGAACTGGGTGTTCCTGAAGCAGTTACAAAGACTTCAGTTGCTGAGATTCAGGTCTTACCTGAGTCAGGGTCAGCTTCCTTGTGCCTTTCTAGATAAATGGCTCACATTTCCCACCACATTTGCTCCTATTGTCCTTCCCTTGTTGAAAGAAGAGTCTGGTCCAACTCAGTTCAGATTGAGAGCTTGGCTTTGATCCCTAACTACCTAACAGATGCACCCTTCCAGACATTTCTATCTGCCCTCAGAGTTGGAGAACAGCAGGTGCAGGTCAGCCTCAATTTCTCCTTTCTGTTTCTTTTCCTTTTCTGGTGACAAAGATGTTTGCCCTACTTCTCTACTCAGTTATGGTCTCCTAACCCTCCCAGTTGCATGTTCTCGGTTATTCCTGTATGTTTGGTGATGGTGGTGGTGGAGTGAAGGAAGATTTGACATATACCGCACCACCTGGGCCAGAAGTTCAATTCTCCTTTCACCCAGAGTTCAAATATAAACCGAAGATCTGTTCTAATGGGCACACATTTCAAGCAAGGTAAATAAAAATTAATGAAAGAATATAGCATCAAAGTATAATGTTTTAGAATGATGTTTTCAACAGCTGATTTTTCATGGTCAATAACAGGGTGAGGGGAAGTCTGTAGGGACTAATGAGGGTGCAGTATTCTTAGAAATTCATGGTCTGGCTTACTTGCCAAGGCACCAAATGGCTTCAGGGGAATTTACACTCTGATTAGTGTAGAACTTTAAAGGATAAATCTTTAGTGGCTGCAGAGAAGCAGCAAAATTAATGGCTGGCCATCTGGCTTGGTTTTATTAACCTATTTGTTCCAACTGTGCTTGTTGGCTTCTGTAGATAGGGCAGATGAAGATGAACTAGCTTACAAGAAATTTTTAAAGCACTTTTGAGATTTTTTCCTTCTTTTCTTGAAAGAATTTGTGTAAGATTATAGTTTTGTGTAGGTGTTTATTCACTTAACAGGCACTGAGGGCATCTATCAATAGCAGGCCCTGTAGAACACCAAACAGGAATAGAGGCGCACAATCCTCATGTCCAAGGGCCCCTTGGAGACTTCTCTCCTTTGGGTGCTGGTCATGCTTCATGGTAGCCTGTTTGTTTTCAAATTCTTAACCATGTGTTGGAAATTTTGTAAGAGTGAAACAAAAATCCTTTCCAGGCAACTAGAAGGTTTTCTTTTTTCTTTCCTTCTTCCTTCTCTCCCTTCATCCTTCTTTTATATCTTTTCCTTCTCTTTCTCTTTCCTTTCCTCTGGTTTCTCTTTTACTCTTTCCTTTCCCTTCCCTTCTCCCTCCCCCTCTTCCTTCATAAGATACCAGATGCACTCACTTTCATTGTTCCTTTGGTAAAAGAATTTGGGAATGGTCTGCCTATCCAAATGTAGGGTCCCAAATGCAGGTCTGAAGCATGAAAAGGGAGCACCATGACATCTTCCATCCTGCACTCTGACTTGTTTGGCTGACAAGATGTCAGACGAAAAGGGGATCAACTAGTTAGAGATAAGAAGAGAAAGACATGAATGAAGAGGTGAAGGAAACAAGGATAGAAAGTGGACTATGCCTGCCACTCTTCTCACAAAATTTGAAATTCTTCCCCTAATAAGGCCTTTGAGATCTGATACAAGACCTCAAAGGATTCCCATTAACACCCCCAACACATTCTTGGCTACAATGGGTGGTCAACAAGGATCTGACAGCATTGAGTGCTATGAAAAGCATGGGAACTGCCTATAGATATTAGGGCATATGGCTAAGGTGTCCACAGGGATGGGGTATCTATAGGGCTAGAGTGCCCATGAGGCTGGGTGTTTTTAGGGCTGGGGTGTCCACAGGGCCAGGGTGTCCATGGGGCTGGGGTGCTCACGGAGCCAGAGTGTTGTGGAGAGACCTGGATTTGCATTTGGAAGTGCTTGACTGAATCTTCTTTCGCTTACCAGATGCTTGACGGGGTGTCACAATGGATTTGAGTCTGTTTGTTTGCCTACACAACGGATAGAGCTATTTAACTTATAGTATTGTGTGTAGGTTAAACACTCAGGCTAAGTGAAAGATCTCTGCAGAAAATGAAGACAATCCAACCATGTAGGTTTGGTCTCACAATCATGACAGTTGACCTCCAGGCCCTATAATTAGGATGACATACATTCTGAAGAATTCTTCATTTCTTTAGAAATGAGTGGTTTAGGAGTTGATCCCATTTACAATTGCACCCAAAATGATAAGATACTTAGGAATAAATCTAACCAAAGAGGAAAAGAATCTGTGTTCAGAAAACTATAGAGTACTCATGAAAGAAATAGAAGATGCAAAGAAATGGAAAAACGTTCCATGCTCATGGATTGGAAGAACAAATATTGTGAAAATGTCTATGCTACCTAGAGCAATATACGCATTTAATGCAATCCTTATAAAAATACCATCAACTTTTTCCAAAGAAATGGAACAAATAATCCTAAAATTTATATGGAACTAGAAAAGACCCCAAAATAGCCAAAGGGATGTTGAAAAACAAAGCCAAAGTTGGCGGCATCACAATTCCAGACTTCAAGCTCTATTACAAAGCTGTATTCATCAAGACAATATGGTACTGGCACAAAAAAAGACACATAGATCAATGGAACAGAATAGAGAGCCCAGAAATGGACCCTCAATTTTATGGTCCACTAATCTTCAACAAAGCAAGAAAGAATGTCCAATGGAAAAAAGACAGTCTCTTCAACAAATGGTGTTGGGAAAATTGGACAGTGACATGCAGAAGAATGAAACTGGATCATTTCCTTACACCACACATGAAAATAGACTCCAAATGGATGAAAGACCTAAATGTGAGACAGGTATCCATCAAAATCCTAGAGGAGAACACAGGCAGCAAACTCTTTGACCTCAGCCGCAGCAACTTCTTCCTAGAAACATCACCAAAAGCAAGGGAAGCAAGGGCAACAATGAACTATTGGGACTTCATCAAGATCAAAAGCTTTTGCACAGCAAAGGAAACAGTCAACAAAACCAAAAGAGTTGACAGAATGAGAGATGATATTTGCAAATGACATAACAGATAAAGGGCTAGTGTCCAAAATCTATAAAGAGCTTAGCAAACTCAACACCCAAAGAACAAATAATCCAACCAGGAAATGGGCAGAAGACATGAACAGACATTTCTGCAAAGAAGACATCCAGATGGCCAACAGACACATGAGAAAGGGTTCAACATCACTCTGCATCAGGGAAATACAAATCAAAATCACAAGGAGATACCCCCTCACACCAATCAGAATAGCTAAAATTAACCAGTCAGGAAACGACAGATGTTGGCAAGGATGCTGAGAAAGGGGAACACTCCTACACTGTTGGTGGGATTGCAAGCTGGTGCAACCACTCTGGAAAACAGTATGGAAGTTCCTCGAAAAGTTGAAAATAGATCTACCCTATAACCCAGCAATTGCATACTGGGTATTTACCCCAAAGATACAAATGTAGTGATCCGAAGGGGCACCTGCACCTGAATGTTTATAGCAGCAACATCCACAATAGCCAGACTGTGGAAAGAGCCCAGATGTCCATCAACAGATGAGTGGAGATAGAAGATGTAGTATAGGGGTGCCTGGGTGGTTCAGTGAGTTAAGCCTCTGCCTTTGGCTCAGGTCATGATCTCAGGGTCCTGGGATTGAGCCCCGCATCGGGCTCTTTGCTCAGCGGGGAGCCTGCTTCCTTGTCTCTCTCTCTGCCTGCCTCTCTGCTTACTTGTGATCTCTCTCTGTCAAATAAATAAATAAAATCTTTAAAAAAAATGTGGTGTATATATACAATGGAATACTATGCAGCCATTAAAAATTGAAATCTTGCCATTTGCAATAATGTGGATGGAACTAGAGGATACTATGCTGAGTGAAGTAAGTCAATCAGAGAAAGGCAATTATAATATGATTTCTCTGATTTGAGAGGCAGGGCAGGGGATCATGAGAGGAAGGGAGGGAAAAATGAAACAAGACAGGACCGGGGAGGGAGACAAATAATAAGAGACTCTTAATCTCAGGAAACAAACTGAGGGTTGCTGGAGTGGAGGGGCGTGGGTGGGATGGGGTGGCTGGTGATGGACGTCACAGAGGGTGTGTGCTATGGGGAGTGCTGTGAATTATGTAAGACTGATGATTCACAGATCTGTACCCCTGAAACAAATAATACATTACATTTATATTTTTTAAGGAAAAAAAAAAGAAATGAGTGGTTTAGCATCTCCCTTTTCATTGTTCTTCCTGCTTTTAACTATCAGACTCATACTTACTGATGTGGCCTGGGAGAGATATGGTGGCACTACAGGCTTTATCTCAGATTTGGGGTTTTCTCTGGAGTTCTTCCTCACTCTCCCTCACTCTTTTTATCTTCCCTATTTCTAACACTTAATCTTGAGAAGACAGACAAAAATGGAAGAAAGGTCAGCATGGACAGAGAGAAGTCATTAATCCAAAAGTATTTAATTTATCTTCTGCTGTTTGTAATGTAATGGTGGAGAAGACATGGGTTTCAGGGAAGGCAAGATAAATGAGGGGAGGGGATAAATGAGGAAACCAAAAAATAAGCAGGAAGGTACAGATGGGGGTGCCTGGTATGAAGGATGGGGTAGACAAGTGTTTTCCTTTCTCTACCACCTCCATGTGCCTTGTTTGTTTCTCAAGGAACATGACTTTGTGTGATGATACCAGTAACCACCATCTGTACCATTTGTGGTGTGTGTCTACACTGTACATTCCTTTGACCCTTTACTCCTCACCATCATTCTACCAGGTAGGTGGTATTTTACCCTCACCAGGAGATGGAAACATTCGTTAACTTGAGTAATGCAGCCGGTGAGGAACGGAGCAAAAACTCAAATCCACATGTGTCCCTGCTGACCATGTGCCACACAGATGAATTGCACAGATGTTTGTTGGAGAGGGTCCTAAAGTCAGTGCACTGGGTACCTGGAGTTCTCCTGGGATGCTATGATCATGGACAGGGTTGTTGTGTCCACACATGAGGACTCTGATAGGTACCTCAGAGGGACTTGACTGCACATGGTACCAGGCTTCCTCTTGGCCTCACGGGTACTGATCCCTGTGCATATATGCCTTATACTGTTGTTTTTGTCAGTCGTGGTTTTGGTTACAATGCCAGCTAGGAGGGATTCCAAGTGACAGTCCACAGTCTTGCCTCTGTATAATGATCACTCACAGGTGTGTCTCTGCCTGCTGTGCTTTGCAGTTGCTTTGGGGTTGCTGAGGGATCACCCACTTCTCCTCTGAGGCACAGACAGAAGAGTTTTCAGGCTTTGTTTTGACATAGATGTCCACATTTCTGTGAGCACCCCTGTGTGTGTATGTGTTTACTAAAAAGTTTACATCAGTTGGCCTCAAATAACCCTCTTCTGACTGTAATGAGGCCACATTTTGTTTTCTCTGTGAATAAATGAGATCCAAAATTAACCAACATCTGCAGAGTTTCAGTTAACACGATGCTACTTCCCCCTCCCTGTCCTTTCCAGAACAAAAACCAGTTTGCCATTTGCTGTCTGGATTCTTTTTGAAATGTTTATAGCAATGCTTTTTCCCTCGAGAGTGAGTTTCATGTTTTATGGTGTATTTTCATCTATCTTTCTAATGGTTTTTATAAGAGTGATTGAATTCAATCCAACTTAACAATTTCCTGGGACCCTAGTGGGTGCCAGGCTCTGAGGGTGGAAAATGGAGTCAGTAAACACTGGCTTGGGCCCCTCTAGGTAGGAGGTTCCCCAATTCCATGCTTCTGTCTTGGATTCCTGCCACAGGTCCCATGTTTTCCTCCCTGTTCTCATACCACAAACAAATCCCACAACATCTCTGTCTTCTACCTTTGCCCTCCATGAAATTAAAGATTAAGCCATGGTGAGCTATCTATAAAAGTCCCAGGATTCTGTATTTTTTGGTAAATCTTGTGTTCAGTCTCTGTGAAATAGATAAAATATCCCCCACCCCTAAATTCAATAGGTCTATGGTGCCTTTGAATGTGTGTAACAATTGGACAACTATTTAGATCATGTTAAGACAGTGAAAGTTGTTCAAAAATATACATAAGACAAAATTCAGGGGTAAAGAGTCACGTGAATGAACTCAGACGTTTTTTGTAGATATTTCAAATATTGTTTCCGTATATTTTTTTTTAATTTTAAAGATTTTATTTATTATTTATTTGACAGACAGAGATCACAAGTAGGCAGAGAGGCAGGCAGAGAGAGACGGGGAAGCAGGCTCCCCGCTGAGCAGAGATCCCAGTGTGGGGATCGATCCCAGGACCCTGGGATCATGACCTGAGCTGAAGGCAGAGGCTTTAACCCACTGAGCCACCCAGGCACCCCTGTTTCTGTATGATATAAATGATGTCATCCAGTTTTTATAAGTTTACTGTTAATGTTGTTAACATATATGGATTATATCTAGAAGCTGATTATATTGAGAAGTTGATTGTTTTATGATTATGTCAAACTCAGGTGTCAAATTGTTCTCATTATCCAATAACAAAAGACTCAGTAATTCATCAGAAGGCATAGGCTTTTTCTTGGTACTAAGTCTGCAGAAGGATTTGTACTGTGATTGGGAGTCATAAAAAATTTATTTAAACATTCAAGTGAATCATGCTTTGAGAAAACTCAGCATATGATATAAAATATATTAAACTGGTTTAATATGTAAAAATCAGTATTACTTCTGGATTTTAAATGAGTTTCTTCTAAAATATTTAAAGTACAGTTTGATTAATTTTTTTTTTAGTTTTAGTATGAGCTTTTCAAAAGTTTCCCCCTATCTTTATTGAAATATAATTGA
Source organism: Lontra canadensis (assembly GCF_010015895.1). Classification (NCBI taxonomy): domain Eukaryota; kingdom Metazoa; phylum Chordata; class Mammalia; order Carnivora; family Mustelidae; genus Lontra; species Lontra canadensis. The sequence continues at coordinate 7,966 of NW_022632168.1, read as the reverse complement.
CAAATAGAAATTGTATATATCTTATCCTATTTAACCTCACAGGAAAGGGATGCAGTTTGTGATAAAAGTAGACCTCACATTCTATAGATTTTTACTAGGTCAAGGTAGTCCTCTACATTCTACATGCCAGATTAGCAAATTTTTGCAGAGAGAATCTCCATTCCTCCACAAATCCTATGAAAGCATGTTGGTAGTCTGTTGTATGAAAAGAGCTCCAGTTTATCCAGAACTTTTGTTTTTTCAGGGTAGTGAGGATAATGCTGGCATTACATTGGTTTTCTCAAGCTTCCCTAGCATAAAAGTAATTTGCAGGATTATAGACCCACTGGATCAGAATCTCCACAGGAGGACTGGGAAGCTGAACATATGGCAAGAACTCCAGTAAAGCTGATCACCCAGGAAGTCTGGAAATGTGGTTTTGGGGTGTTGTCTGGTCTGCAGATGAGCTGTAACCTGCAAACTTACACCCTGGCTTAGTTCTGATTGTAAATCACTTGCCTTAACTTCATGTTGACCCAAAGGGAGGGAATAACAAAGTCAGTTAGGACATTTGAGAGCAAACACAATCCTGGGATTTCAAATGACTCCCTTTCAGCCCTGCCTTGAACACTAAGAATACCAGCCTGAGAGAGTGGAAGACAAAATACACAATAATGGTACAAATGGGGCACTCATGCTGGACACCGTTATTGAGCATCTGAGACCAGACACTATGGAAAGTACATTATATATGAGATCTTCAATCCCTCAAAGAACCCTATATGCCTAAGTGAGCAAAGTGGTCTAAGTAACTCACGCAAACTTACCCAGTATATGAGAAAGGTGGGATGAGAACCGTTCTTGGGTTACCTTCAATTGCTATAATATCCACTACAATAAAAACATTCTTAATACCATGACATTAATAGGTGCTTTATAATGAGCAGGACAATTTTATAAACATGACCTCATTGGATATCTAGCAAGATAGTTCTTCTCCAAACCAAAAGGAAGTCATGGCCATTCTTCACAAATGCTGTGGTTCTCATCTGAAACTGTCCCACCTTTGTTTATTCAAATTCGACTCACCCGGTCTTGCTCAGGTTCTACCTCACTGCACTCTTCCCTACCCATCCTACTATTGACCTCTGAATCATGACAGCCGTACTGATAAGTTACCTGCATTGAAACACATGGTTTTACAGTGATCTGTGCTGTATATTTTGTTGTGATTGTTTTAATCTCTTTCATGCATTCATTTATTTCACCTGATTATAATCATTCAGGGTCCCAATACTTTGTGAGCTGCTTAAGAATTACCCTCATTTACATGATGGAGCTGCATCCTTCATAGCACCATGAACAGGCTGGAAAGATACTTATTCTCTCTTTTGATAGAGAGTCACCAATAGATAGACAGCCAATCTGCTGAAACAGAGCTTCCCAACCTTTGCGTTGGGAATGACTCCCATGTTTTATTGGTCCTTGGAGCTGCTGGAGCTCCAGGCCTATTGGCTTCTGCTTTCAGCAGACCCAATATTTATGCAAATGGCACGGATGAATATAATTTTCAATTGGTACCATGAAAGTAAAAAGGTTGAAAAGCTTGAGAAGCACTGGGACAACCAGATGACCAGATGCATTCCCGGTCTTTACTCAAACAAGGTATAATTATATAGAGAAAACCAGAGGGAGCTTAAGAAGATGATAATCTATTTTAAAGAACCATGTCTCTTGTAAAGTGAAAACTCCTACATGATTGTGTTTAAGAGGTTGATATAAATAGCAAAACTAGAGCATTCCATAATAAGTCAGACTAGCCCTAGAAATGCCTACATTTTCTATTATGTAGAGCTGATTTCTAAGATAACTTTGTCAAGATAGTGCTTTCTAAGCATAATGTCAAGATTGATCATGAACTTGTACGTAATGTCTCATTACATTAAAATTTTGTGCAAATATTTAGAAAGTAAAACATAGGGTACACACAAAGGAAATGTTCAACAGTGAGTGATATTGGTCATTGGCAGTTCCATATTATATACTGAGATAAGTCTTACAGTGGTTTTGACAATGTGAATTTGTGAATTGTGGACTATGATCAATAGTAACTCAAAAGAACCGGCGGGGCTGGGCAACAAGATGGGGCAACTTCGTGGGCTCTAACATATTCCAGAACAGAGTCTGAAAGTCTATGATCAGACTGGGCATGGGGTCTGTATGTCAAGGCTAGAGAAAGAAATCGCCTGGACTCAGGGCACTGGTACTAGGTGGGTAGAGTGAGGCCAATGTCCAAAAGAACAGGGTTGAAGTCCTGTTCAAATTCATTCAACGTGAATGCTAGACATTAGGTATTTTAATATATGTTAACTTTTAATTCTTGCAACAGCCCCAGGAAGCACATATTAGCCCCATCACAATTTTCTTAGGTGAATGGAGTCAGGATTTAAAAAAAAAATCCAGCAACCAAGATCTGTGGTCTCCCTGAAGAATAAACTGAATTGGAATAGCCTGCCCAGTCAAAGCATTCTTGTATCTACCAACACCCAATCGTGAGCACCCATGACTCTTGAGACGCTACAAAGTAGAATTAACACTCATACCTCCATCTTTATCACTAGATGGTGTTTTTCTAATGGGTCCTCTCTCATATCTGGACCAAGTGTAGGTTTATCCAATGTTCAATATCTAAAGTATAAGCATCAAAATTTCTGGGATAAATTCTGACCTGGCTTAGCACCTAATATTTTATACAGGTCTTCAATGTTTCACATTCTTTTCACCAAGTATGATGACATCCTGGGAGATGAAATGGAAGGACAGACAATGTATTCTGAAGCTCATCTTAGAAGCTACCCCTTGTAGGCAAGATCAATCTATGAATCTGCCTCACATCAGAAATGGCAAGTATTTATGGAACCCAGTGGGGTTCATGGAGGAATCAGTTTGTCAGCAAGAAGATGGCATCAGCAGGAGCTGTCTGGGCTTGGTCAGAATTCTCTTCATGGACAAGATTTCTGTCTCCCAGGTTTTGAGGGAGACACATTTAATCTATTGTCATTTATGCAAAATGGTTATTCTTAAGGTGGTCCTAGGTAGGCATATTTGGATGCTGTCTATCAAGGATGGAATGGAAGGGAGACATTGCCACAAATCCTTTGTTATTCCTCCCCTCAAGAAGTGGAATACATTTTTCCTCCCCTGAATCTGGGCTGGACTTGTGATTTGCTTGACCAACAGAAGGCAGTGAAGTGATGTACTGAGACTTTTGAAGCTAGGTCATAAGGGATGGTGAGGCTTCCATCTCATTCCCCTGAAATGCCCTCTCTGGAGGCACTCCTTCTTGCTTAGAAGCAGCCCATGGAGCTCCATCAGAGCCTCACATGGAGAGGGACAGAGGTTTCTGGTCAACAGGCCCCAGAGTGAGTATCCTGACACAGCATAGTAGAGATACAAGATCATTGAAGCTCAGCCAGTATCTTACTGCATCTGTCTGGGAAACTCCACATGAGGGCTGCCTAGTAGGCTATTCCTTGAATCCTGACCCACAGAACTGGGAGCAAGCTATAATGGTTGTTTAAACTACTAGTTTTGGGGTGGTTTGTTATGCAGCAATAGATAACCTGAACAGTTGGGGGAATGTATCATCCTGTAACAGGGATTACAGGCACACAGAGAGGAACCTGAAGCCATTGCACACTGATCTCAGGCCTGGTGAGCGATGACTTTGGTCAGGGCTTAGGGGGCAACCTTAGGATAACATAGATTTCAGGTCTTTAGTGGCTGTGGTCAGGTCGAGTCAGAAGAGGACACTAGGCAGGGTTGTTGAGTAGGGTAGCTGTCAAACTGTCCAGACTTTCGTACATGTACTGTTCTATTTTTTCATGACCCATCTGGCCAGCTCATCTCATTTTTTTTTCTTTTAAATTTTTTATTTTTTATAAACATATATTTTTATCCCCAGGGGTACCTGTGTCTGTGAATCGCCAGGTTTACACACTTCACAGCACTCACAATAGCACATACCCTCCCCAATGTCCATAACCCAACCACCCTCTCCCCACCCCTCCCCCCAGCAACCCTCAGTTTGTTTTGTGAGATTAAGTGTCACTTATGGTTTGTCTCCCTCCCAATCCCATCTTGGTTCATTTATTCTTCTCCTACCCCCTTAACCCCCCATGTTGCATCTCCACTTCCTCATATCAGGGAGATCATATGATAGTTGTCTTTCTCTGATTGACTTATTTCGCTAAGCATGATACCCTCTAGTTCCATCCACGTTGTCGCAAATGGCAAGATTTCATTTCTTTTGATGGCTGCATAGTATTCCATTGTGTATATATACCACATCTTCTTTATCCATTCATCTGTTGATGGACATCTAGGTTCTTTCCATAGTTTTGCTATTGTGGACATTGCTGCTATAAACATTGGGGTGCGTGTGCCCCTTCAGATGACTACGTTTGTATCTTTAGGGTAAATACCCAGTAGTACAATTGCTGGGTCATAGGGTAGTTCTATTTTCAACTTTTCAAGGAACCTCCATACTGTTTTCTGGAGTGGTTGCACCAGCTTGCATTCCCACCAACAGTTTAGGAGGGTTCCCCTTTCTCCACATCCTCGCCAGCATCTGTCATTTCCTGACTTGTTAATTTTAGCCATTCTGACTGATGTGAGGTGATATCTCATTGTAGTTTTCATTTGTATTTCCTTGATGCTGAGTGATGTGGAGCACTTTTTCATGTGTCTGTTGGCCATCTGGATGTCTTCTTTGCAGAAATGTCTGTTCATGTCTTCTGACCATTTCTTGATTAGATTATTTGTTCTTTGGGTGTTGAGTTTGCTAAGTTCTTTATAGATTTTGGACACTAGCCCTTTATCTGATATGTCATTTGCAAATATCTTCTCCCATTCTGTCAGTTGTCTTTTGGTTGTGTTAACTGTTTCCTTTGCTATGCAAAAGCTTTAGATCTTGATGAAATCCCAAGAGTTCATTTTTGCCCTTGCTTCCCTTGCCTTTGGTGATGTTCCTAGGAAGATGTTGCTGCGGCTGAGGTCGAAGAGGTTGCTGCCTGTGTTCTCCTCAAGGATTTGGATGGATTCCTTTCTCACATTGAGGTTCTTCATCCATTTTGAGTCTATTTTCATGTGTGGTGTAAGGAAATGGTCCAATTTTATTTTTCTGCATGTGGCTGTCCAATTTTCCCAACACCATTTATTGAAGAGGCTGTCTTTTTTCCATTGGACATTCTTTCCTGCTTTGTTGAAGATTAGTTGACGATAGAGTTGAGGGTCCATTTCTGGCCTCTCTATTCTGTTCCATTGATCTATGTGTCTGTTTTTGTGCCAGTACCATGCTGTCTTGATGATGACAGCTTTGTAATAGAGCTTGAAGTCTGGAATTGTGATGCCACCAACTTTGGCTTTCTTTTTCAATATTCCTTTGGCTATTCGAGGTCTTTTCTGGTTCCATATAAATTTTAGGATTATTTGTTCCATTTCTTTGAAAAAAAAATGGATGGGATTTTGATAGGAATTGCATTAAATGTGTAGATTGCTTTAGGTAGCATAGACATTTTCACAATATTTATTCTTCTAATCCAGGAGCATAGAACATTTTTCCATTTCTTTGTGTCTTCCTCAATTTCTTTCATGAGTACTTTATAGTTTTCTGAGTATAGATTCTTAGCCTCTTTGGTTAGGTTTATTCCTAGGTATCTTATAGTTTTGGGTGCAATTGTAAATGGGATGGACTCCTTAATTTCTCTTTCTTCTGTCTTGTTGTTGGTGTAGAGAAATACAACTGATTTTTGTGCATTGATTTTATATCCTGACACTTTACTGAATTCCTGTACAAGTTCTAGCAGTTTTGGAGTGGAGTCTTTTGGGTTTTCCACATATAGTATCATATCATCTGCAAAGAGTGATAGTTTGACTTCTTCTTTGCTGATTTGGATTCCTTTAATTTCCTTTTGTTGTCTGATTGATGAGGCTAGGACTTCTAGTACTATGTTGAATAGCAGTGGTGATAATGGACATCCCTTCCATTTTCCTGACGTTAGCGGGAAAGCTTTCAGTTTTTCTCCATTGAGAATATATTTGCGGTGGGTTTTTCATAGATGACTTTGATAATATTGAGGTATGTGCCCTCTATCCCTACACTTTGAAGAGTTTTGATCAGGAAGGGATGCTGTACTCTGTTAAATGCTTTTTCAGCATCTATTGAGAGTATCATATGGTTCTTGTTCTTTCTTTTATTAATGTGTTGTATCACATTGATTGATTTGCGGATGTTGAACCAACCTTGCAGCTCTGGAATAAATCCCACTTGGTCGTGGTGAATAATCCTTTTAATGTACTGTAGAATCATATTGGCTAGTAGTTTGGTGAGAATTTTCGCATCTGTGTTCATCAAGGATATTGGTCTGTATTTCTTTTTTTTGATGGGATCCTTGTCTGGTTTTGGGATCCAGGTGATGTTGGCCTCATAAGATGAGTTTGGAAGTTTTCCTTCCATTTCTATTTTTTGGAACAGTTTCAGGAGCATAGGAATTAGTTCTTCTTTAAATGTTTGGTAGAATTCCCCCGGGAAGCCGTCTGGCCCTGGGCTTTTGTTTGTTTGGAGATTTTTGATGACTGTTTCAATCTCCTTACTGGTTATGGGTCCGTTCAGGTTTTCTATTTCTTCCTGGTTCAGTTCTGGTAGTTTCTATGTCTCTAGGAATGCATCCATTTCTTCCAGATTGTCAAATTTGTTGGCGTAGAGTTGCTCATAGTATGTTCTTATAATTGTCTGTATTTCTTTGGTGTTAGTTGTGATCTCTCCACTTTCATTCATGATTTTATTTATTTGGGTCCTTTCTCTTTTCTTTTTGATATGTCTGGCCAGCGGTTTATCAACTTATTAATTCTTTCAAAGAACCAGCTCCTAGTTTCCTTGATTTGCTCTATTGTTATTTTGGTTTCTATTTCATTGATTTCTGCTCTGATCTTTATGATTTCTCTTCTCCTGCTGGGTTTAGGATTTATTTCTTGTTCTTTCTCCAGTTCCTTTAGGTATAGGGTTAGGTTGTGTACTTGAGACCTTTCTTGTTTCTTGAGAAAGGCTTGTACCACTATATATTTTCCTCTCAGGACTGCCTTTGCTGTGTCCCACAGATTTTGAACCGTTGTGTTTTCATTATCATTTGTTTCCATGAATTTTTTCAATTCTTCTTTAATTTCCTGCTTGACCCATTCATTCTTTAGAAGGATGCTGTTTAGTCTCCATGTATTTGGGTTCTTTCCAAATTTCCTCTTGTGACTGAGTTCTAGCTTCAGAGCACTGTGGTATGAAAATATGCAGGGAATGATCCCACTCTTTTGATACCGGTTGAGACCTGATTTAGGACCCAGGATGTGATCTATTCTGGAGAATGTTCCATGTGCACTAGAGAAGAATGTGTATTCTGTTGCTTTGGGATGAAATGTTCTGAATATATTTGTGATGTCCATCTGGTCCAGTGTGTCATTTAGGGCCTTTATTTCCTTGTTGATCTTTTGCTTGGATGATCTGTCCATTTCAATGAAGGGAGTGTTAAAGTCTCCTACTATTATTGTATTATTGTTGATGTGTTTCTTTGATTTTGTTATTAATTGGTTTATATAGTTGGCTGCTCCCACATTAGGGGCATAGATATTTAAAATTGTTAGATCTTCTTGTTGGACAGATCCTTTGAGTATGATACAGTGTCCTTCCTCATCTTTTATTATAGTCCTTGGCTTAAAATCTAATTGATCTGATATAAGGATTGCCACTCCTGCTTTCTTCTGATGTCCATTAGCATGGTAAATTGTTTTTCACCCCCTCACTTTAAATCTGGAGGTGTCTTCGGGTCTAAAATGAGTTTCTTGTAGACAACATATAGATAGGTTTTGTTTTTTTATCCATTCTGATATCAGTGTCTTTTGATTGGGGCATTTAGCCCATTAACATTCAGGGTAACTA
>NW_022632167.1:2368-15711 GCF_010015895.1 Lontra canadensis | reverse complement strand
ACTGAAGAATCTAGTGAGTATATAAATTGATGCTTTGAAATAAATTGGGTTAACTGATCTTTATTTTCCAGACATTTTCTTTCACTTCATAAATTGATATTTACTGCTAAAAATAAAATAAGAGAACATATGCATTTTGATGAGTTTGAGTTATGGTGCTCAGCACTTACTTAGTCAGGCTGGCTTCAACTTTAATCACCTGAGATCAATTCATTTGGATTTAATAAAAAAATCTACCATTTAAAGCTGAATAATTTGCAACAATATGGATGAACCTGAGGACATCATGTTATGTGAAATAAGCCAGATGCAGAAAGAAATCCTGCATGATATCACCTCTATATGGAACTTAAGAACATCAATATAATAGTAACAGATAATAAAATGGTGCTTCCCAGGGCCTGGAAGTGGGGGAAATGGGGAGACATTGGTCAAAGGGTATAAACTTTCAGTTAAAAGATGGAAGTTATGGAGACCTAATGCACAGCATGGCAATTATAGTTAATAATAATGTATTGCATACTTGTAATTTGCTAAGTGAATAAATAGAAAGGGTTCTCCTTAAAAAAAAAAAAAAGATATCAATGGGAGGCAATGGATATGTTGGTTGGGTTGATTAGGGTAATCATTTCACAATGTAGATATATCTTAAGCATTATGTTGTCTATCTTAAGCATGTACAATATTTATTTTTTCATTATACCTCAATAAAGCTGGGAAAAAAACCCCACCATCTAAATATACAATTTTACACTAAACATTTCATCCTCATCATACATGTAAGGCAGGGAAGTGGAAGCCAGAAGGCCCCTCTGCTCATAAAAATCGTGAATAGTTTTTATCCCCTTCATAACAAGGCAACAGTTGCCAAAATGCTCTTGGGTTCAGCAACTTCCTCTTATTTGTCTGATTCCTTTCCTCATTATACCTTCTTTACATCACTTTATCTTATCACCTTGGTCTGAATTTCTTTTTTTCTCTAAATATTTACATTAAGTATTCTCTTTACTGAAACAGACAGAAAAGTATTCATTTCCAACATATTTGCCTCCTTAAATTCTTCCTACAGTATGTTATATTTAAATTAAAAAGTGATACAAAATACACAGAATCAACTAATACATTTCTTGACTCATTCGACACCACAAGTATCAAAGATAACTCTATTTTTGGTAAATATCAAGAATGTGTTTGCATTTGAATAAATTCATATGTATGTGTATCTTTGATTTTAGCTTCCTATATGTGAGGGCCACACCATGCAGACTACTTAACTGTGAAATCTGTATTAATCTTCATCTGAGGAATAGATTAAATTTTAGATGGCTGAAAGTTTTTTGAGAATCTATCCCAAAAGCGGGAAAAGAAAATTAAAAAGAAAGTACTTTTTATATGAGTTGATAAAATATTAAAGTTGATTGTTTCAACTTGAGTGTTCATCAGCTAGTGTCGCTGAAATTATGAAGACATAATTTTAGGTTGATCCCCTTCTGTGTCTTTTTTTTTAAAGACCCTGAAGGAAGAGAATTGAGTCTTCAGAAATCAAAATGAGAAATGCAGTTAAAATAGAAATGTTTTCCTAAAGTGCTATTAAAGTTGGTATCAAAGTTGGAAGGAGTGTGCTAGTTTCTCTTATGTACCTTGATTGCTCACCAGGAATTAATCACAACATTTAGCTTTCATCTAGTGGTTAAAACAAGCTTCTGGTAAGTTTAATAAACTCCTGTTTATACAAGCATTGTTCTTCTGAAACTGCAAGTTGCCATGGCTAGCACTTGAAAATGTATATACATTTCTAGACCTAGAAAGAAATTGTATACATCTCTGTCAGTCCTTATTTGGTGCAATACTTCCCTGCCTTGTTATTTCTTTCTCTCTTTTTTTTTTAAACCTATTTTATTGAGATATGACTGACATTCAAAAATCTGTGTAGATTTAATGCATACAACTTAATGAATTTGGAAATAAAAATATGAAACCATCACCACAATCTATGCCATAAATGTATCAGTAACTTCCAAAAGTTTCCTCCCATCCTCTTGGTGATGATGATGGTAATGAAAACACTTCATATAATAAATTTTTAGATGAGCAATACAGCATTGTTATCTATAGACACCACCCTGTACAGAAGATCTCTGGTATTATCATCTTCCATAGCTAAAACTCCGTACCCTTTGACTAATACCTCTTCATTTCTGCCTTGCCCCAATCCCTGGCAATGACCATTCTACTCTTTGCTTCTAGAATTTTGACTGTGCTAGAGTCTGCATGTAAGTGTACTAAGTCATATCTGTCCTTTTGTATCTGTTTTATTTTTTTTTATTTTAGATTTTTGTTCATTTATTTGAGAGAGAGAGATAATGCACAAAAGTAGGGGGGAGGGCAGAGGGAGAGGCAGTTTTCCCTCTGATCAGGAGCCAGATGTGAGACTCAATCCCAGGACCCTGAGATCATGACCTGAGCTGAAGGCAGATGCTTAATGACTGAGCCACCCAGGTGTCCCTTGTATCTGTTTTATTAACCTTAGCATAATGTCTTCCAGGTTTATACATGTTGCCACAAATGATGGTATTTCCTACCTTTCTAAGGCTGGATAATATTCTATTGTTTGTGTATACCATATATTTCACTCCATTTTTCTGTCAACAAACACTTAGCTTACCTTTATGTCTTGGCTATTGTGAATAATGCTCAGTGAACGTGGAAGTGCAGATATTTTTGTTTCTATTTCAGGTGAAATGTATTGAAGTTTCCATGGGTTGCTTTACAAAGCATTGACCTTATACAAGAAAATTAATAAGGAGAAAAGTGTGGTTGCACAGAAGAGAAATGAGATTAGCCAGCATTAAAGAGACCAATAACCTTAGAATTTGTGAACATAATAATAGATATATAATATGCCAAAATAGTATAGTCCTCACTTATTCATTACCTAATTTAAGTAAAAAACTGAATACCTTACATAATCTCGGAAAACATTATAATCTCCAATTGCAAGAATAAAGAAATGGAATCAGAAAATTTAAGTGACTTACTCAAGACCACATAGCTAGTGGGTGATAAAGTTAGGAATTGAATTGGGATCCAAAACCCATATTTGTTCTGTTTATTACACCAGCTCTTGTCAGAGAGCACACATCAGTAGTGATATTAGTAATGACATTAAAATAAACTCTCACTGTGGACTATTAGAAATGGTAGATTGACTTTGTACTCATCACTTGTCAGTTTAGATTGAACATAAATAGGTAAAACTCAATCATATTTTAGAAACAAGAATAAAATAAAGAGAAAAGTGAGTCTTGCTTAAGATCCCAGGTTTTTGACTGGAGCACAGCTGGGTAAAATCCAGGAGATGCTTGCGTCAGCTAACTAGCAATAGTTCTCTAGAGCATTCTGTTTTTAGCAAACCTGATTTTAGATAAATTGGAATAGATTATCAATAATACTTTGTGTAGGCTGTTGAACAAGAACCATGATTCTAAATAGAGAATGGACAGAAAGGTCACCTTATTAGAGGAAAATTCTCTAGGCTCAGGACCGCAACAGTGGGACTCAGTCTAGTGGGACATGATGAATGAAAAGCAGACGATGTTAATCTTTCCTCATTCTCCTCTTGTCCTTATCCTTTTCTCCATGGAAAATATGGCGCCTCAAACCATATCTGATACCTTTTAAGGAAGATAAGCATTTTGCAAAAATGTTCCAGGGAAAGGGAAGCATTTTATGGGAGATAGGCTAGGTGTTTGGAAGGAGGAAATTTAAAAGGATAACCCAGAAAAATGGAAAGATCTGAAAAAAGCAAGGAGTCTCTCTTTCATAGAACATTTTCCTAACTTAAAATATTGCTTAGCACATAAAGTCTAGCTTCTCTATGCTAAAGGTGATCGGACTTTACTAGAGGGCAGATGATTTGAATAGCAGAGGTAATGTAAATGAGGTGCTCATTAGATAGGGTTGTAAGGAAAATGACATTTTATTTTATTTTATTTTATTTTTTTAAAGATTTATTTTTTATTTATTTGACAGAGAGAGAGATCAGAAGTAGGCAGAGAGGCAGGCAGAGAGAGAGAGAGGCAGAAGCAGGCTCCCTGCCTAGCAGAAAGCCCGATGCGGGGCTCAATCCCAGGACCCTGAGATCATGACCCAAGCCGAAGGCAGAGGCTTAACCCACTGAGCCACTCAGGCGCCCCAGAAAATGACGTTTTAAAGAAAAAAGAAAATCACAATAGGGAAGAGAATCTGTACGATTTTCTCACAATTAGAGATTCTATAGCAATCTCTGATACAGACATCTGTAACTTGAGTCAAGCAAAATGGATGCAGTGGTGCTTTTGTACACCAGGGGGCGTATTATAATTGTTCATCCTTTGTCCACCACCTTTTGGGATTTCTAAATAATTTTCAGAACTCTTTCATTCACTCGTTCTGTCATCTCATTGATCATATGAAATCTTTCAAGACTGCAACTTGTCTCTTCTAATGTTATTCTGGAACCCAAAGATCTGATGTAAGCTGGAAGTTTCTACTTTAAGTATCATTTATAAGCCAAGTGAGAGCCATTTTAAGATTGGTATAAAACTTTTCAAACTTCCCATTCTTTATTTCCAACCCTAAATACTTTGTTCTATGAAGCCTGACATTTCTGTTGAGGTAGAAACTGGTGCAAATTAGAATGAGCACGACCTAGTGTTTCATAACTTATGCTTTGGGTGGTTGTCCTCCAATGTTAGCTTGCTGAGGATCTTTTGGACTTCATTTAGAACAATTCTCATTAAAAATCAATGTCAGATTGGGACACAAATGTTCTAAAATGTTGTTTAATGGCTGCTAAAGAAAAATTATTCATTAAGAAAACTCCTTTCTTTTTACCTACTAAAGAGTATAGATTTTTGAGACTATTATAACCTATGGTATACAGTAAGTACTATTTAGATAACAAAAATAAAAGGATACATGCATATCTGTGCATTTTATTGCAATACATACAGTTTATGTATATAAACTTTTATATATAAATTTATATATTATATATAATTTATTACTATATATGGCATATATATTATAATATGTAGTTTATTATAATTTCAGGACACATGGAAAATGTAAAATTGAATACAAAAAGTTATTCTCATACTTTCTTGAAGAAACAGTTCACAGTTTTAGTGTGTTGGACACCAATATTCTAGAGAAAGAGCTTTGTCAGCCAGTTGATTTTTAACGCTTGAACCCAAAGGAAACAGGAGCTGTGTGTCAATAACAGAAAACATGATTTCCTATGTTCCTTGCAGAGCACAGCCTTTGTAAGGCAGGTACCTCCTACAGATCAGAATTAGGAAACATATCAGAGAGCAGCCACAAACATAGCTTCTGAGGCATGTCATCAATCATTCTCCATTTACACTCTGGAAATGTCTCCGCTGGTAGTCACCTCTGTTTTCAGAGGTCAAGTGGAGTACTCTTCTCCTCTTAAATGCAATGCAAACTACAAGCCAAAGATAAGTGGCTGGATTGTGGTTTATTTCTCAAGAGACTCTGATAATTACAAGTGAAAAAAATCCTGGACTGCTCTCATGATAGAAGGGTTTGGAAAGAAATACACCAATGCACAAGTGTTGCCCAGCAACATGGTTTTCATAAGGAAAAGCCAATTGTTGAATCTTTCAGAAAGTCATCACTGAGGATACCACATTCCTACCCCTTTAATGAAAGGGTGAGAGAATTGGATAGAGGACTAAGTCCTTTTTGACCCCACTATCAATGAACTAGTGATGCTTACATAGGAAGTTCCAGTATTTATTTCCTTATGCAATAATTCACATTTTATGGGACATTGCTGACAAACTAAGCATGTACTTCAGTGTGATGTCAACCCTTCACTCCACAAGATCATCTCCACTATCTCTTGAAGAAGTAGAAAATGACAAGGAAAATGATCATTACATGAGAGTATTTCCGTATTAATTAATGGCTTAAAATTGGCAAGGAGAGTAATATTGCAAGGATCATTATTTAAAACACTGAATGTGGAATCTTTTCTAATTACAAATGCAATAAATCTTAATGGAATATCTACTATGTGATTTAAGAAAAAACTGGGCTGGATGTTATATTAGATTTTTAATGAAGGTAATACTCAAATGGTAGGAAATAAACATGCACAAGTGGCCATATTACCAGGAGAACACTGGTAAGTACCATCTCCTTAAGCAGAGGGATTCTTCTGAGGGGATGAAATTATGAAAGGCTAAGAGTCTAGCATTTCAAAGAATAAAAACAGAGCAATGTCCCAAACAAAAACAAAGGTGTATCAAAGCATGGTGTGAAGAGAAAATTAATGAACAACTTGGAGTGTGGTAAGAAATGAATCTGCAAAAGCAGCTTGGGACCAAATCAAAGACTCTTCTCTGAAAGAACTGTGCTGAATAAAAAGCAGACAGAACTAAGCCCTGGCTTCAAAAACCATTAGGCATGTATCCTTGGGCATGTTATTTGTTTTCTCCTATCTTGGGTACCTACCACAAAGAGTTGTGAGAATTAAGTAAGATACTTCATGCAGAGACCCGAGTCCATAGGCACCCAGTAATGAGAGCTCCATAGTTTATGTAAATGAGTATGAGAGAGCCACAAGAAAGGATTCAGGACATCTTATTTCAAATACTATCTTAGGTCGCATTTGTTTTTTGTTTTCACGCAGACACACTTAGCATAGAAATTATATAGACATAGTCTTCTTTCACAAGGAAATATGCTCTTTTTGTTTTGTTTTGTTTTGTTTTGTTTTGTTTTAAAAACATAGTGCCCTCTATTGGGGCATGTTGATGGCTCAGTTGGTTAAGCATCTGACTCTTGATTTTGGCTCAGGTCATAATCTCAGGGTCCTAGGATGGAGCCTCTTGTAGGGCTTCATATTCAGAGGGAAGTCTGCTTAAGGATTCTCTCCCTCTCCTTCTGCCCCCCCACTCTTTTTAGTTAACATTTAACTGAGTGATGGGAGGGGTCAGACTCAAGCCAGAGGTAAGAAGGGGCCAGAGACCTGGTATCACTTTGCTAAGGGCAAACCAGTAATGGGTTAGTCTCTCTGCTGAAATCAGCACTGGCATGAATGCCATGAATTGTCGATTTAATGACTCAACCTGGTAATGGTACTGGAATGTAAGCTCTCTGGGGTCAGAAACCTTCTTGGCATGTTCACCACTTTACCCAGCACTTGCCTGACATAATGGGTTAAAGGGTGTTGACTGATTGGCTGCTCATTGATGCAGAAGTCCTTTCTGACTCACCCACTCTAGGGTTCTACTCACAACTTATTTCCTTAATTGGATTCTAAGTATTTTAATGGTGTGAGGTGTTGACTTTTAATTTTTGGGGTTCCCCATGGTTCCTTTAAATACCTGTGATATTTTTAAAAAGTTCTCAAGAAAGGTGGGTGGCAATTAGTTTAAATTACAGCTTTTCATGTGATAAAGCTGTATGATCAGAATATGTTCAGGGATCCAGTGACCTCTGGTCATACTAGATGCTTAGCCATGGAAGACTCCAATTCAACATTTGAGAACTAATGGCTAAAATTATGTTGAACAATTTCCTTAAAAAGATAAAAGATTTCCAAAAATAAAGTATTTTATAAGATTTGTAACATATAAATAGATTTCCCTCACCACCAACTTGCCAGAAATTCAACTAAATATTAATGTATGTGACATATTCCTGCCAGCAATTTCATTAATGTGATAGATTTCTCCAAATCATCATATTTAGATGTTACACCCACTAATAACCCTAAGATAAACTCTATCTTAGGCCACTTTCTAAAAATGAATTCAGCAAAACGACTGTCATCTGTTATTCTGAAAACTTCAGTCAGGTCGCCGGGGGCTCCCTTTGGCTTCTGTCCTGCATTTTTCCCATCCAAGCCACTTTATTGTCTTCCTAGTACTTTCCAAGATAGTTACCAACTCCACAGTGACTGCCGTGATTCTTTCCACAATAGCAGTGGCTACCAGAGTTGTGGCCAGTCCCTGTATTTCCA
Source organism: Lontra canadensis (assembly GCF_010015895.1). NCBI lineage: Eukaryota > Metazoa > Chordata > Mammalia > Carnivora > Mustelidae > Lontra > Lontra canadensis. Next base: position 7,676 of record NW_022632167.1, on the reverse strand, counting down.
GCTAAGGTTTTCTCCCTCTCCCATCCTTGGCAAAGAACTTATAACAGATCTTGGGATTCCGGGGGTAGGTTCTACCACCTGAGGATCCCTGGGGTTTCAATCATTGAGTTATGAATTTCTGTGATATCTTACCATGTGGAGAAACTGGTCACCTGTGACTGATGCAGAAGCATCTGGGAACTACCACTAAGTTCACAGGAATTCTCAATCAATGCCCTGGCCTTCTTTCTAGAAGTCTTCTTGTCATGAATATTAGGAACCTGCAAAGTCTCCATTCTAAGGAAATTGCACAGCAATGCCTTTATGAAAGTAACAAATATCATCTATAATACAATAAATAGTGTTCATGAGATAATGCATGTGTATTAAAGTCCATATAAACTGTAAAACACTACACAACATTAAACTTTGTTGAGTATTGCTTGAAATATTTCAAGCTCGAATATCTACTTAATTAATCTCTTTCTTGAATCACTAATATAAGCAGAGATATGTGTGGATTATTTTTAAAAACATTGATTTAAACTTGCATCAATGTATTTTCTAATTTTTACTTATCCTAAAAGAGATAAAGGCTCTGATTTTGTCTTAACTATCTTCCAACCTAAGGCTTGAATTTCACTGAATAAAGAGTGTCCAGAAATCTAAAATTTCTTCAGTGGGCATCTAGTGACCTGTGGTTGAACCTTGGTTTGCTAGAAATTTTTTTCCACTTACTGGGGGAGAGACAGTGGGCAGTTATATAAAGGAATGGAATTTTTTTGAGATCATTTCAAGCAGGAAGACACAGAATTAGCTGCTTTAATAACTCCCATGTGGGCAATCTCAATACCAAAATTTTCCAATATCTGACCACTATATCATTAGTGGGCCACAAAAATCTATTTTTTGATGGTGATAAGTACTTCTTTTAATAAGAACTAATAGAATGGAATAAAATGAGATGGGATGAGAGAGGATAGAAGATGGTAGGGTCATCTTACACATTTTTTTTTTTTTCCTGAGCGTTTGGTTCTTAGGAAACAGTAAGAGAGAGAGAGAGAGAGAGAGAGAGAGAGAAATACACACAGAGAGAAAAAGAGAGAGGTAAATCGGTTCTGAAGTAAAATGTGTTTCTCAGTATGGGTTCGGGTCACACAAGTTTGAAAGCCTCTTCTATACAAGAACAATTCTTGGCACCTATCCCTATGGTGTGGACACTCTGCAGTAGAGCTGTTCTGGATACAGTTTTAAAGACACACATACACAGAGGGAGTAGTAATAAAATTCCCATGGCAAGTGTCCATTTAAATTATACAACATTTGAAAACAATTTTAATTAGATAAAACTTTAACTAGATAAAACTTGTTTCTAATGCACTTAAGCACACATGGGGATTTCCTTTCTACTATGTTTTTTTTTTTCTTTTAAAACTGGCCTGTAAGTTGTTTGAGGATAAGAACTATCTTCTCATCTTTGTACAACCAAGGACAGTGCAGTGACTGCCACACAGCTGACATTCAACAAATATTTCTTAATTATCCACTGAAGAAATCTCCACGGTTGAGGACATGTAAATTAAAACTAGTAAAATAATGGTGGATAGAATCTAGCATTTATCAGCTGTCTTCCATTAGATAACAAGTGTTGTCTCCTTTAAATCCTTAGACTAAACCTACAACATAGATGATTTTATTCAATTGTAAAAATGAAGAAATTGAGGCTAGGATGTGAGTCACCCAAGGCCACCAGCTCATGGGCCAGAGAAAAAATCACCTTTGACAACTAAATTTAACAGGAAAAAAGAATTTAAGTAGATTTCTCAAGAAAGTGTGTAAAGTAAATGATGGGATCTTAAGTCCTCCTTCTATGACATTCCAACTCAGAGGACGCTCAGGCTCTTAGGCTATCAATAAATACCTCTCTCTCACTCCTTCTATCTCTGTTTATCTTTCTCTCTTTGGTTACTTAGTCTTATTGAATTTATTTTTTTAAATATTTACTTATTAATGTTAGAGAGAGAGGGTGTGAATGGGGGAGGGGCAGGGAAGAAGAAAAGGGACAGAGGGAGAGAGAGAATCTCAAGCAGACTCCACACTGAGCATAGAACCCCACACATGGGACTGGATCTCACAACCTGGAGATCATGACCTGAGCTGAAATCAAGAGTTAGACTTGGAACCAATGGAGCCACCCAGGCACCCCAGTCTGCTGGTTTTAAGAAACACTTTTTAAAAAGGGAAACATTTTTATTCTTAATAGAGCTCATGTCCAGGTGCCTGGGTGGCTCAGTGGGTTAAGTGTCTGCCTTCTCCTCAGGTCATGATCCCAGGGTCCTGGGATCAGGCTTTCTGCTCAATGGGGAGATTGCTTCTCCCTCTTCCTCTGCCTGTCATTCCCTCTGCTTGTGCTCTCTTGTGCTCTCTTTCTCTCAAATAAATAAATAAAATCTTTTAAAAAAATGGAGCTCATGTCAAGTTTTATTCTTCATAAAGTCCATTTTATACATCAAATATTGTTGTGTATGCCACTGAATAATAAAATATAAATAAAGACTGAGTAGTTAAGTGTACCCATTGAAATACAGGGTATCTTTGGGGGTTAAGGGTAGCAATGGACAGACTAAATAAATCCTAATTTCTCATAAAAGAATCTGTACAAAATTGACATATTTCATGATTTTTAAGGAAATATAATGAAATTACAATTAATTGACCACAGCTTCAAAGCAGCCTGGTACTATAAGCTTGAGCAATTTAGGATTTATCATTATAGACCTTCATCACTTTGTTTCAATATGCAGCAAAAATATTCTGAGGATGATATATGAAAGAGCAAAATTAAAATGTTTCCTATTCTTAATTTTCTTGCTGGTTCTTTCTGTGTTCCCTCTATAATTATGTAAAATCCAATTACTTAAGTCAATATAATAATAGTTAGAAATCTCTAATTTAGTAGTTATGAGAATGTAGTAGCCAAATGGGTTTACTGGGAATGCACTGTATTTTATACAAGAAAGCCTGCTCTCTACTTAGTTCTTCTGCATGAACATTCCTATTTTTGTGCTGATATGTAAATCTAGGTAGGGTCTTTCTCCAACTGTATGTAATACCCTCCAATTCTCCAGACTATTTCTTTCATATTATCGTTCCTCAATTTGTGCTCCACTTGCCCAAATAAATATTCTTAAATACTTCATCATATGTCCTGCCATATCCATTTAGGATTTTTTAAAAGCATTCATTTACCTTTTGCAGAGATTTTATTCATAAAATAAATTTGTGGAAATGCAATGTGTTAATGGCACAGATTCCTAATAACCAAATCCTACATTATCTAAGATCTTTGACAAAAAGTAATGCTCACTATTTCCTTGATGTCAAATGTTTGGAAACGTTACTAAGTCAAATAGACATTTTACTACCTAGAAGATTGTTGACAATTCACCATCATCAAGATTAGTGCTCTCTTTGTTTGTTTGTTTGTTTGTTTTTACTCATTGTGTACGATTATATTCTTTAATAGAGTTTTAAAAGCAGAAACTGAGTTTAAAATATAATATTGACTAGCTGCGTGACTTTGGATAAATAAATTTCTCTGTACCTAAGACGTCTTCTTTAAAAAAAAAACAAAAACAGACAAATAAAACCAAATACGAAAACCAACTCTTTGTACTGTTCTATGGATTATAAGAATTTATTGCTATAACATGTATAGTTAAAAATAAAAGCCCACAACATTTTGACAAATGTTTTTAAAAATAACGTAAAGGTAAAAAAAAATGATAGATAAATATATTTTAAAAAATAACGTAAAGGTAAATAGACTAATGACCTCAATTTTCACAATTTATTTTTATTTTTAGGTATAATGATGAATCAGTTGCTAACATTCTATTAAATGAGACTCCGAAATGAATGAATTATGCAGAAGTTCCTGTCTTAAGGGTTCCTTTCAGACAGGGTGGCAAGAGTTGGAAAGTAGCATAAAGCCCATAACTACAAAAATATTTCTAGTACTTCTGGCCAGAAGGATTCCAATGACAAAACATGGGGGGGGGGGAAGTGACTTAGAAATATTATTGCAGAGAATCGGTGGACAAGATGCCGGGGAAGTAGGAGGCGCCTTTTCAACCTGTACCCTAAAGTGAGCTGATTACCTACCAAAGAACTCCGATCACCCATGAAATCAGCCTGAGATCAGAATTATACACATCTGGATCTCTACAGGGGCAGAAGACGCCAGTGGGCAGGTAAAGCGGAGTGGGAAAGGCAGACTGATATCGGAAGATAAACAAAAGGGGGAGGGAGCCACCAGAGGTGACGGGTTGGAAAGTAATACCCCTAATACGAGCGAGAGTGCCCTGCGTCTGGGGACCAGCATTAACTTGGAGACTGGTTGAAAGCACTCCAAAAGAGCAAAAGATCGCGGGGGGAAATTGTGGGAATCGGGGAGGCTAGGGACAGGGGCTTAAGTCCCCGGTCCCAGGACAGCCTCCCCTGGCGCTGAGCCAGAGAGAGTGCGGAGGAGAAACCAGGTTTTGGTCCCTGAGCCACCAGCGCGCCTGAAATTGCGTGGGTTCTGGCCCCTGTGAGGGGATGGGAGCCACGCCGGATGGCAGAACACGCGAGCCCTGCTACAGAGCCTGAGATGCGTGCGCCCCTCATCCTCCCCTGAGAAAGGTACAAAGGCCCAGCCGGCGCTCTTTGACACGCACCATTGTTTCAGAGCCTAAGATGCGCGCCCCAGACTCTCCCCTGAAAGAGGTGCGTGCAAGCCGGGCGCTCTTAGACCCAGAAAGACCAGGCACTCCCAGCCCGGGCCAGCGGGAAAAAACTCAGTGTGCGATCTCTGCTTGGTACCTCTCTGGCAGTCTGGAGCTGCCCAGACAGACACCGCTGCTGCCGTGGTTTTGGGTACAAGCAGAAGATCCTGTGTCCCCAGGGACCGCGACTTGGAACCTGCTCTGCCAGCGGCCAAGGGGGGATTTATATGGGCTCTGCAACACCCACAGAAGAACAGACTGAGGCTTCTCTCTGAGAGGGAGGTCAGGGTGCAGTTTGCTTTCCTCTAAACCTACAAAAACCATCAAAAGCGGTTAAGGCGAGAGGGAAGAAAAAAAAAAAAGGTGAACAAACATAAAAACCTCCAAAGAACAAAAGCCTGAAAAAAACGGTTTCCTCAGATCCCACCCCCTTGAGGGGGACTGGAGGACTTAACTCAGGGAATGTCATTGACTGAAAACCCATTGACTGAAAACCCACTGAAAACCCTCCCCCAGAAAACCATCCAGGAAAGACAAAAAAAAAAAAAAAAAAAAAAAAAAAA
>NW_022632167.1:0-2268 GCF_010015895.1 Lontra canadensis | reverse complement strand
AAAAAAAAAAAAAAAAAAAAAAAAAAAAAAAAAAGACTACAAGAGAACCACCACCACTACTTCATAGGACAACTTTTATTTTTAATTTGTTCCCACTATTCTGGCTCATTTTTTTATAGATAATTTTTTAACCTACTTACCATCACAGCGAGCTGTCCAGTACATCAAATTCCATAATAACCTTCTAACCTGAACTTTTTGATACATACACCGGTGTTTTTCTTTTGCATTTCTATTTTTTGAATTTTTTTTAAAATTTTAGTTTAGTTTAGTCTAGTTTATTCCTTTTTTATTTTTATTTTCTAATATTCATATAGAGTTAAACTTCAAAGTAATCCCCTTTCACCAATCAATACTACCCCTATAGGTAAACCAATTTTTAATCCCCCTTTAGCCTAGGAAAGTTGAGTCCTTTAACAAAGATATCAAGATACATCCAGGAAGAATCAAAACAACCTTCCTCACCCACACTGAGAATTTATAACCACTCTCCCATCTTTTTCTTCCACCAGTGTTTCTGTGTTTCTGTGTTTGTCCTGATAGTATATAAATCTTACACTTGGGGTTCTTTTCAACAAGGTTCTTCCTTTATTTGCATATATATAATTTTTTTCTCTTGTTATATACTTTTATCAGTCTTTTTGTTTGTCTGTTTTTGTTTGTATACTTCATAAATCTTACCTTGGGGTCCATTTGGGCTGAACCTTCTCTTTCATCTTCCCTTTCTTTCCTGTCTCTCTCTCTCTCTCTCTTTTTTTCTTTTTCCTTTCTTTTTTCTCTCATTTGGGTGGGGACTCCCTGATTGCTCAGAAGTATTCCAGGGTGGACCCAGACTGCACCATGGTCGATACAACCAGCTACATCTGTTCAGTCATCTCTCACCAAAATGACTAGGAGGAGGAATGCCCAACAGAAGAAAAATACAGAGGATGAACCTTCTGCAACAGAGCTAACGGCTATCAACATAGACAATATGTCGGAAAGGGAATTCAGGCTAACAATTATCCAGGCAATAGCTAGGTTGGAGAAAGCCATGGATGACCAAATGGAATTGATTGGGGCTGAGCTGAAAGCGACCAGACAGGATGTTCACAATGTTAGGGCAGAGCTAAAAGCTACCAGGGCTGAGGTTCACAATGCTCTCAATGAGTTCCAATCTAATCTAAATTCTCTCAAAGCTAGGGTAACTGAGACAGAAGATAGAATTAGTGATCCGGAGGACAAACAGGTAGAGAGAAAGGATCAAGAGGAAGTCTGGAACAAACAGCTTAGAAGACACGAAAACAGAATCAGGGAAATAAATGACGCCATGAAAAGTTCCAGCGTCAGAATCATTGGAATCCCTGAAGGGGAGGAGAAAGAAAGAAGTCTAGAAGATATAGTGGAACAAGTTCTTCATGAAAATTTTCCCAATCTTGCGAATGGAACCAGCGTTCATGTACTAGAGGCCGAACGGTCTCCGCCCAAGATGATAGATTCCAGAAAAACATCAAGGCACCTGATAGTCAAATTGAGGAATCATAATTGTAGGTATAATCTCTTGAAAGCCGCGAGGACAAAGAGGCTCCTTACTTACAGAGGAAAGCCCATCAGAATAACGTCAGACCTGTCCACAGAGACTGGGCAAGCCAGAAAGGACTGGCAAGATATACTCAGGGCACTAAATGAGAAGAACATGCAGCCAAGAATACTTTATCCAACAAGACTGACATTCAAAATGGATGGAGAGATAAAGAGTTTCCAAGACCGGCAAGGCTTAAAAGACTATGCGAGCACCAAGCCAACACTGCAGGAAATATTAAGGGGGGTTCTATAAAAGAGGAAAAATCCCAAGAAAAGCATTGAACAGAAATATAGAGACAATCTACAGAAAGAAAGACTTCAAAGGTAACATGACGTCAATAAAAACGTATCTATCAATAATCACTCTCAGTGTGAATGGCCTAAATGTGCCCATAAAGTGGCACAGGGTTGCAGATTGGATAAAACGACAGGACCCATCCATATGTTGTCTACAAGAGACCCATTTTGAACCTAAGGATACACCCAGACTGAAAGTGAAGGGATGGAGAGCATCTTTCATGCCAATGGGCCTCAAAAGAAGGCCGGGGTAGCAATTCTCATATCAGATAAATTAGATTTTAAACTAAAGACTGTAGTCAGAGATACAGAAGGACCCTACATAATTCTTAAAGGGACTATCCACCAAGATGATCTAACTATTGTAAATATCTATGCCCCCAATATGGGAGCAGCCAATTACATAAG
>NW_022632166.1:0-15722 GCF_010015895.1 Lontra canadensis | reverse complement strand
CTTCCAGCAATTGCATGAGGAGAAACAAACTTTGTGGGATAAGCTGACTCGCCCAGCGTCAGGCAAGCAGTTCCAGAATTCACCCCAGGGCTCCTGGAGTCTGCCAAGCCCCTTGACGTCACCAGCGTGGCCTCTATCCAGGAGAATTTCCAGAGACTCTCCTTCTGACTCCACCACCAAAGAAACTACAGAGAAATACAGCACGTTGAAATATCTAGATGATACATTGAGTCAAACTAGAAAGTCAAGCTTTACTTTTAAATGGTAAAAGCCTACTTTGAATCATTTTGAATTTTCCCTCTACCTTAATTGGAACTCTTGCGATGAAAACACTAATCAGCTATGAAACATCGCCTTTGACAAATGACAAGACATCATCCATGTCTCTATCTGGCCGCAAAAAGCCACCTAACTCTAGATGGTGGCCATTCGACCATACCCCAGGCCCAAGGGAATAAACGCTGTTAGATGAAGGATCCAATTACATGCTAAAAACACACTAGATCTCAACCTCCTTCTCTGATACAAGTGACTCCCTAGGAAACAGATGTGCAGATGACATTTTATAAACAGTACATGAACAGCGAAAATGGTATTTCCTGCAATGTCCTGCCTGCAGGGAAACTAAGTAACTCTTGCACCAAAGCCAGAGTGTGGACTTGAGTTTTACTTCGTGGCTCAGCCAGAGAAAAGAGAAAAGCCTAGGGGGACTTGGTTCAAAAGAAGTTTTACCTCCAGTCCTGACACGCAAGTGACATTGTGCCCAATGTACCTGCTGCTTTCTCGGAACACTGACGTCCTGTGACGAGCTGCGAGACTGACTCAGACGCTGTTGTTCAAAGCTCCAGGTCTCGGTGGAGCCAGATCAGAGAAGTGTTGTCAGGTGGGGATGAGGAGGCATCTCTGGCCTAAGGCCAGCACACCTGCTTCTGGTCCTGGGAGAAGGGAAAACACATACTTGTTTCTTTTCTTTTCTCTTCTTTTTCTTTTCTTTTCTTTTCTTTTTGGAAACACATACTTGTTTCTTAGGTAGTAATTATCAACATTCTAAAGTAGACCAATGACTTTGTCTTTTTTGGAAAAGTGAAATTATCCTTCCAAATGAACACCTAGGCTCACCTGCTCCTCATGCAACTTGAGTGGAGTCTGGTTTCCTCCAGCTTCCAGGCCCGCACCTGGAGGACGATCCTGCAGGATCCTGACAGCCCATTACCACCATCCCTGGGGAACACGGAGCACAATACTGAAGCTGGGGGATGGCTCTGGGACTTCTTAGAACCACGCCTGTGCCGGGGGGGGGTGCAGGAACCTGGAGGACCCTCATGCACAACCCTGACAGCCCATTCATTACCACCAACCCCGCAGCAAAATGCTGAAGCTGGGGAACTGTTCTGGGGTTTCTACCTCCATATGTGTGGGGGGTGTGGAACAGCGGACAAACTGCTGAACTCGGGGTGCTGCTCAAGGTCCATTACCTGCATTGTGCCAGGGGACGGGAGGCACCCCAATGAAGTTGGGGATTGGCTGCTGTCATTACATGCACTCGTCCTGGGGAACATGGGAAACCCTGAAATGTCCACAACCCATCCCACAAAAGCCTGGGTAAGCAGGCGCCCTGGAATTCAGGGGTGTGGGGGATAGGTGCAGTTGATGGACATCGGGCAGAAGAGCTTTCAAGGGAAAAAGAAAACCCATCTGAGTCCCCACAATGAAATCACTTCATGTGCCCTTCGAGGACCCTACCCCAGGGACCCCAACACCAGCATACAGCCAGCGCTCACCCAGCCAGGACCCCGGCCCAGGATCTCTCCCATGGACCCTTTGCCTGCCCTGCCTCTGCATCCTAAGGCAGCTCTAGGCCCACTCACAGATGACTTAGCTCCACCCCCACGTGCTGATCAGTGGAGGAGGGTGGTGCCCTGAGCCCACTGAATGAATGCCACACCTGCCTGTACCAGGGGTCCCGCCCTTAGGCCCACACCTCCCTGCTTTTGCACGGACTCCTGGAGGCGGTGACCCCTCCATCAAACACCTGGCTCCATGGGGAAGCCATGGGCAGGTCGTGGCCAGGGCTCCCCTTCCCAGAGACATTAGCCCCTTCTGGGGACCCCCCTAGCTGCAGACCACCGTCAGAGCCCTGTCCCTTCCCTTCCTGCACCAGCCCTGCCTGTGGAGCTGTTCCAGCTCTGGGCTAGGTCAGCTGCTCTCAGACCTTCCTAGGCTTGGGCTTTAGGAAATGCAATGGTTGGGGTGCCTGGGTGGCTCAGTCCTTAAGCATCTGTCTTCAGCTCAGGTCACGATCCCAGGGTACTGGAATCAAGCCCAGCATCTGGCTCCCTGCTCAGCAGGATGCCTGCTTCTCCTTCTCACACTCCCCCTGCCTGTGTTCCCTCTCTCACTGTGTCTCTCTCTGTCAAATAATACATAAAATCTTAGGGGGCAGGGGAAGGAAATGCAATGGTTTCCCACATTTCCAAGGCCATTTTAAGACCCAATAAGTAATGCTCTAAGCGGGAGGAGCTTCTCCTTCTGGTCTCACCCATAGCGTTGATAGTGCTTCTCAGACCTCCCGAGCATCCTAGGATGAGCCCACTTGTGCTGGAAAATATGCACGTAGGTATGCTTGGTTCTGCAGGGAAGCTCCAGGATGAACAAGAACAACCGTCCTCCTGTGCTGTTGGAGGAGTGAACCAGGAACATGGAATCTTCACTTAAAAAGAAAACATATTGTTATTGTGGACACTAAAGGAGAAAACCCTTTTAAACATTTTAGCGAGAAAGGAAGAGAGTTTTACTCAAACCCAAGTCAAGACAGCTGTCTGGGAGACACAATCTTCACAAGGAACGGAGTGCTCGGTGGAAGGCACATTTGGGGCAGGTTTCTATATTCTTTTTGCATTGTTTTTAATACAGAGTTACACATCATCATGAGGAAGAAAATTCCAGAAAGTTACAGACTTTTTCTTATGTTTTCAGTATGTGCAAGTCAGTATGACTTTAATCTAATGGGAGCAGGAGAGGTTCTTTTGTTTTTCTTATCTTTATGTTTGCAATGATATTTTTTGTTTTTATTTTTCTTCTCAAAGCAGATGTACAACATGTGCTTGAGGCAGAAATAGGGCCCATGCTCTGAGGTTTTGCCCAGTCATTTTGAGCTTGGTAAAATGTTAAAGGATAGCTTCCCTGAGAGCCCAGGATCCTGGCCCACAGATGGTAAAAGACAAAAATTTCCATTATCATTCTAATTACTACTAAAGAGAGGAACTTGAGACAAAAGCACCTTTAACAATCCTACTAAGAAATCAAAATGATGCCTACAGACGGTTACCAGTTCCGTGGTCAACACAGGTAACAAAGGTATTCACAGAAGCTGGGCTCCTCCCTTTCTCCGGCCCAAATCTCTGAAGCACACAGATAATTTAAAGTCAGAATTTTAGAACCTCCCAACATCTTAGAGATGTCTGGTACCATCCCTTGGACTACAGAATACAACAGAGTAGCTCATCGTCTCAACACTAATTTAAACATGAAGTCCCCCTAAAGCTTGAATACACTGTCTTGGTTCTTTCCCTGCAGATTTTGACGAATGTATGTCATAGTCATACCATATAAACACCACGATGTTTGCAATGTAAGTCATCGTGGGTAACGGAATATATTAGTAATGTTTATAAACATTGTCTCACCTTGTAGAAGAGACTGAGCTGAGTGTTTTAAAATACTATTTTAGACCTGTCTTACAGCACACTCTGAATATAACAGAGCCTGAATCCATTTTTTAAAAATAGTTCTTTCAGTAACTTTAATACCAGAAAAATATTATAGTGTCTCTATTCGTAGGATCTTTGAGTATCTTACTCAGAGGTCCTCCGTGCTTAATGATCATGATGGGCAGAGGTAAAAAGGCCAGCTGAACTCATTCCAGTTGACCACACAACAAGAAAATCCTGAGACTTGAGATGTTTCCAGATCAAGAAAACCATAGATAACAGGGAAATAGTACCATGTACGGAATAACAAGGGATCTGGAGTGAGTTTGGGGATCCCACTTAGGTTTCTGACACTAAAATCCTCTGTGACTTGAATTATCTCTGGGCCCCTGTCTAACCATCGAGAAAATGTGACTGATAATACCTGCATCAAAGTCTGGACATTTAAGAGGGAGAATTCCACAAAGAGCCAGTGTGGTGGCTCTCAAGAGCAGGTGCTCAGGAAGCCATGATTACTATTTGGTCTTTCCAGAAGAAAGACCACATGTTGAATCGGTATTTCCATTAGATGGCTCCCTATATCATTAAGGAACATCCAGAACCTTCTATTTTGTCATATGTCACTCAGAAAACACGCTGTTGGACTAGTGAGGACAATACAATACCACTGTTGTCACTAGGGGTATGCAACTTCCCCTTTCCATATGGGTATGTTGTCCCCCTTAGCTTAGGGCCACCAGAAAGGGCAGCCTGGGTGGGGGCACCATCATCACTAGGAGTGGGAAGCTTCCCATTTCCAATGGCCATATTGTCCCCCTTAGCTCAGGGCCACCAGAAAGGGCAGCTCTGGGGGAACCACAGGTCAAGGCTGCCAGGTGTGGCTAGGGCAGGCAGAACTCTGACGTAAGGCTCAACTCCTGTCTAGCTAATTACACTGCTCTTCACCGATAGAGTGCCATTGTCTGTGAGCTCTGATGTAGGAAAGGTTGAGGATTTCCCTTGTGATTCCCTCTCTGACCCTGAGGATATGTAACAAAGTTATATTTAATTTTCAAACATTGAGGGACTGCCTGGTTTTCTTTTCATTATGACTATGGCTCAATTCCCCTGTGTTCTAAGAATATAATCTAGTTAATTTCAGGCTTTAAAATGTGCAGAGGTGGGGCACCTGTGTGGCTCAGTGGGTTAAAGCCTCTGCCTTTGGCCCAGGTCATGATTCCAGGGTCCTGGAATCGAGCCCCACATCGGGCTCTCTGCTCAGCAGGGAGCCTGCTTCCTCCTCTCTCTCTCTCTCTGCTTCTCTGCCTACTTGTGATCTCTGTCTCTCAAAATAAATAAATAAAATCTTTTAAAAAAATGTGCAGAGTTGCTTCATGGCCCAACATTTTATCTACTTGGGTAAATATCCTAGGACCACTTGAAAATAATGTGTCACATTTGTTATCAATGTTTCATCTGCTTTTTCTATATATCCAGCATTACCTTGATCCCCAAACCAGGCAAAGACCCCATCAAAAAGGAGAATTGCAGGGACACCTGGGTGGCTCAGTGGGTTAAGTCACTGAATTCAGCTCTGGTTATGAACTCAGGGTCCTGGGATCGAGTTCTGCATCAGGCTCCTTGCTCGGCAGGGAGCCTGCTTCTCTCTCCACCTCTGCCTGCCTCTCTGCATGCTTGTGTGCTCTCTCTCTTTCTCCTTCTCTCTGACAAATAAATAAATGCAATCTTAAAAAAAAAAGGAGAATTGCAGACCAACATCCTTGATGAACATGGATGCCAAAATATTCGACAAGATCCTAGCCAATAGGATCTAACAGTATATTAAAAGGATTTCCCATCCCAACCAGTTGGAATTTATTCCTGGGATACAAGCATGGTTCAACATTCGCAAATGAATCAACATGATAGAGCACATTAATAAAAGAAAAGACAAGAACCAGAGGATCCTCTCGATTAATGCAGAAAAAGCATTTGACAAAATACAACACCATCTCCTGATTAAAACTCTGTGAAGTGTAGGAATAGAGGGGACATTCCTCAGTTTCATAAAAACCATCTACGAAAAGCCCACTGTAAATACAGTTCTCAATGGGGAAGAGCTGAGGGCTTTTTCCTTAAGATCAGGAATACAACAGGGATGCCCACTCTCACCATGATTGTTCAACAAAGGACTAGAAGTCCTAGCCTCAGCAGACTACAAAAAGAAAGAAAAGGCATTCAAACTGGCAAAGAAGTCAAACTCTCTCTTCACAGATGATATAATATTTTGTGTGGAAAACCCAAAAGACTCCACTCCCAAATTACTAGAACTCATACAGCAATTCAGTCATGTGGCAGGATGCAAATTAATGCACAGAAATCTGTTGGTTTTCTATACACTAACAATGTAACTATAGAAAGAGAAATTAGGGAATTGATTCCATTTACAGTAGCACCAAAAACTGTAAGATACCTTGGAATAAACCCAACCAAAAAGATAAAGGATCTCTACTCTAGAAACTACAGAACACTTATGAGAGAAATGGGGGAGGACACAAAAAGATGGAAAACCATTCCATGGTCATGGATTGGAAGAATAAACATGGTTAAAAGTCTATGCTGCCCAGAACAATCTACACTTTCAACCCCATCCCTATTAAAATACCATTGGCATTTTTCATTGAGTTGGAACAAACAATCCTAAAACTTGTATGGAACCAGAAAAGACCCCACAAAGCCAGGGACATGTTGAAAAAGAAAACCAAAGCCGGGTCCATCACAATGCCAGACTTCAAGCTATATTACAAAACTGTGACAGCAGTTTTTCACACAAAACAGCAGGTATTCACACAAAAACAGACACATAGATCAATGGAACAGAAAAGAGACCCCAGAAATGGTCAACTCATCTTTGACAAAGCAGGAATGAATATCCAATGGAAAAAAGGCAGTCTCTCCAATTAATGGTGCTGGGGAAACTGGACAGCCACATGCAGGAGATTGAAACTCAACCATTCTCTTACATCACACATAAAGATAAACTCCAAATGGATGAAAGACCTCAATGTGATAAAGGAATCCATCAAAATCCTAGAGGAGAACATAGGGAGTCACTTCTTTGACTTTAGCCACAGCAGCTTCTTCCTAGACACATCACCAAAGGCCAGGGCAACAAAAGCAAAAATGAACTACTGGGACTTCATCAAGATAAAATGCTTCTGCACATCAAAGGAAACAGTCAACAAAATAAAGAGGCAACCCATGGAATGGGAGAAGATGTTTGGAAATGACATGTCATATAAATGGCTGGTATCCAAGATCTATAAAGAATTTCTCAAACTAAGCACCCAAAAATCAAATAACCCAATCAAGAAATGGGCAGAAGACATGATCAGACATATCTCCAAAGACATGCAAATGGCTAACAGACACATGGCAAATGTTCAACAACACTAGCCATCAGGGAAATAACCTTACACCAGTTAGAATGGCCAAAATTAACAAGTCCAGAAGTGACAGATATTGGTGAGGATGGGGAGAAAGGGGAACCCTCCTACACTATTGGTGGAAAAGCAAGTTGGTGTACTGAAAAACAGTTTGGAGCTTCCTCAAGATGTTAAAAATAGAACTGCCCTACCTCCCAGCAATTTCACTACTGGGTACCCCAAAGATACAGACTTAGCGGAAAGAAGGGACACCTGCACCCCAGTGTTCATAGCAGCAATGTCCACGATAGCCAAACTGTGGAAGGAACCAAGATGACCTTCAACACATGAATGGATAAAGATGCAGTTCATATACACAAAGGAATATTCCTCAGCCATCAGGAAGGATGAATACCTACCATTTGTATTGATATGGGTGGAACTGGAGGGGATTATGTTGAATGAAAGAAGTCAGGCAGAGAAGGACAATTACCACGTGGTTTCACTCATATGTGAAATGTAAGGAATAGCGTGGAGGACCACAGGGGAAATGAGGGAAAACTGAATGGGAAGAAATTAGAGAGGGAGACAAACTATGAGAGACTCTGGACCCTGGGAGTCAAACTGAGGGTTACAGAGGGGAGGCAGATGGGGTAACAGGGTGATAGGTATTAAGGAGGGCACGTGTTGTGATGAGAACTGGGTGTTAAACACAAATAATGAATCATTGAAGACTACATCAAAAACTAATGTATTCTATGATGGCTAACTGAACATAATAAAATTAATTAATGGATTAGTTAATTAATATGCTTTCTATATGAAAAACATAATAATGGGAATAGAATTTCAGATTTGCATGATGAAATATTATCAAGATATATTTCACAGCAGTGTAAATATAGTTAACACTACCAGACTTTATACTGTTTAAAATGTTTAAAATGGCAAAATCAATGTTAGGATATTTTACAATTTTTTAAAAGTACATTGTGTATGATTCCATTTTTATAAATATTTTATTAATTTATTTTACAGGAGAGACAGTGTGGCACGAAAGTGATGGGAGACGCAGGAGGGGGAAGAGAGAATCATCAGCCCACACTGCACTGAACACAGACCCTACATGGAGCTCTGTCGCACACCATAAGATCACTTCTTGAGCCAAAATCAAGAGTCAGCGGCTTAACCGACTGAGCCACCATCCATCTCCTTGGGCATTAATATTTGTGCATTCCCTCCTCTCTCCACCACCACTGTTCTGAACCCTCCTCAAAATGCATCTATGAAAAATTGTGCCAGAGTTTCCTGGCGGTGAGTCTGAGTATGCGCACTGCTAGGTGATGGGTGCCCCTGTGGCCTGGAATGGAAACTGCTCACTGTTCTCTCAGACAGGGGTGCCCATCACCCTTCTCTCCAAGGGACCCCCATGTCCTCAGGCACCTGAGGGCCACCCGGCCCAGGAATTCACCTTCTCTAGCAGATGACAGATGGAACTTCTTTCTCTGTCCAGGAGTATGAACCCTGATCCTGCGAAAGGAGAGCTCTCCCGGGACTCTGGCCCAGCCAGGCAGCAGTGGCCATCGTGTATATGACAGAGCCAGAGCGGCTGGGGCTTGGAGGGAATGAATGCCTCAAACCAGCCTTGTGTGGGGCATGTGGGAGCAGCAGCCCCTGCTTCTTGGGGGGCAGTGATGTGTGCAGAAGGAGGGAGGCTGGGGTGGAGCCTTCTAAGCCACACCACAGTCCTGCCTTTGGTCCTGAAACTAGCAGGAAGGGAGCACTGAGGACAGAATCCAGGAAGATTCTCATCAGGAAAAGGGGCCCACTGGAGGGCACTGAAGCCACCAGCCCCTCTGGCTGCAGGCCATTTGCACAGGATCACTTCGGGTGCTTCCTTAGCACATTGTCCATGTTCATGTGTGGACAGTGATTAGCCCACTCAATGCTTGTGCGCTTCCAGAGATGGACTAGAACCCTTCCAGGGCCTGCTTGTGGGTCAGAGGACCCCCTCCCAGAGAAGCAGAGAATGTCCCTCTTCCTCTGGTGCTGGAGAAGGCAGCCACCATCCTGGGACAGGACCTGAGCCGGGCATGTGTTCTTTCTGAAGTCCCCTCATTCAGTGGGCATTGCTGTGCCTGAGAAAGGCGCTCTCAGCCCCAGAATCGGGATCCATGAGGGGCTGTCTCCCATCCTGACCCAGGATCATGACCTGAAGCGATCCTGTCTTTGAGAGCACAGGTCTTCTTCAGGAGCCAGGGAGGGGCAGGCCCTGCAAGAGCTCTTCGTTTGAGGAGGAGTCACGGAGGGAGTGTGTGTCTCCTTGGCCCAGCAAAAAAATCAAAACCAAACCAAACCAAACCAAACCAAACAAACAAACAAAAAACCCAAAGCCCAATCTTCAGATTCTAACAGAAGCAGAATTTCAGTGTCCTGTTTGTGGGCAGGCACATCCCCTCTTTAGGGCCTTGGGGGACCCCAAGGAAATTCTTCTTTGTTCTTGTGCGCTCAGAGGGAGCAGCTGGCCCCGTGTCCCGGGGTCCCCACCCTGCCCCACTGCTGATGAAGTGCCATGCACACAGGGATCTGGTGTCAGGAGTGTGGTCTCCCAGGGGCCTGGCGGGTGCATGGAAGGGCTGGGTGTCTTTTGGGGGGAGGGGTGCTCACTGGTAACACGGCTCACCATCCCCCACTGCACTCTGCAGTCCAGGCTCTGTGTGCAGTTTAGGTCAATCACCAGCACCCCACATGCTCCTGCCCTGGGAGCGATCACTCAGCAACACCGCATTGCACAGAAGTGGAGAGCAAGGCCCAGAGATGGAAGGCAAATGGCTCCAGTGACAGGACTGGTCAGCAGAGGGGCTGGAAGGCCACACCTCTTGAGCCCCCGTGAACCCAGCCAGGGACTCCCTAAGCCCAGAGCGAACCCTCCCCTGCCTGCCAAACTGTCACTGGCCACTGAGCTGGATGATGGGCTGTTCATCTTGGTCCTGGGGGTGATGTTGGCTGACTAGGAAGGGGAGTGCTGCTGGCAGATAGGCTGTAGCTACCGGACAAACTGACAGGTCTGAGCTAGCAGGAGCCACACTCTGGTCTCCCTCCCAGAGCCTGACCGGGAGCTGGGGGCTGGGTGCCTTAGGGGCTGGCACACAACAGGGCCTGCGCTGACCAGGGAGCCATGGCCCACAGGGAGAGTCCACTCTCCCCTCTTCCCTCTCCTGCCCCGCATAACCTCTCCACACTGTGGGGCTCCAGGATCCAGAACCAGGCCCCATAGGGCTGGCTTGTCTCCAGCTCATAATGAGTTTGCAGCCCCCGGAGCAGCTGGATTTCCTGGGGCAGGAGGGAGGACTGGCTGCAGACAAGGACTGGGCTGGGGGAGATGTGGGGCCTCATGGAAGGTGAAGGATGGGGCAGGAGCCGAGTCCTGGGGCCACTGCTCATGTCTAAAAGGGGCTGAAATCCCTGAGTGCCCATGGGGTCCCTCACTGCATTAACAACACTCTCACACTCTGGCATCCTGGTAGTGGGCCCCTCCTCCCTGGTCTCCACCCCACACCTCTGACTCCAGCCAGGGCTCCAGCTAGGGACAGGCTGGATCTCTGTCCCAGGGTCCTACCAGGAAGATGAGGAAGAAGGAGGAGAAGAGAAGGGGAATGGGATCAACTGCT
The DNA here is from genome assembly GCF_010015895.1 of Lontra canadensis. Taxonomy (NCBI): domain Eukaryota; kingdom Metazoa; phylum Chordata; class Mammalia; order Carnivora; family Mustelidae; genus Lontra; species Lontra canadensis. The sequence goes on along the minus strand of NW_022632166.1, from coordinate 4,937 downwards.
CTCCTCCCTGCCCTGAGTCAGCCTCCACTATTGTCTCCAGGTCCTCTGGCCCAGCCCTGCACTTAGCTGGACCCTGGGAGGCAGTCTGCATTCCCGGCCAGCTGGGTGGGGGTGATTCAGTGATTTCTGTGTCCCCAGATGTCCAAACCACCTGGCCTTACACCCTGAGGCTTACATCCCAGGATGGGCATGGTTCCAGGATTAAGCTGACTTTGGGGCCACAGAGCCCTTGGTGCTGGTGAAGAAACACAGGGGACAGGTCCGGTGCGGAGCCATGGGTGTCATGCACATCTGCCACAGGTCTGGGTGATGGTATAGGTGCTGCATGCAGGTCCTCTGTGCACACCTGGCCCTCTCAGAAGCAAGAGCTGTGTGACTGTGTGCCTGGTGCACCTGTCCTCCACCTACCCCTGGAAGAGTGACCAAGTTCAAGCATTTCCATGTTCGACCCTCAGGGACAGTTGGGAACCTGGGGTCAGGAGAGGCAGTAACTGGCCCAGGACAAATGAGGGGTACAGAGGCCAAGGAGGGGGGCTGTTCTCCAGTCCTAGGCCAGCCCCAACCCTCCCATGATGTTCACTTTGGGGGTGAGAACCCCTCAGATCCTCAGGGACAGCTACCCAACCTGTCCCACGTGGGCACATGACCTTGGGCATCCCCAAACAAGTAGAGGCATGTGTGCCTGCACACACACACACACACACACACCCCACTCTGACTGCCCAGCCCAGGGTCAGAAGGGGTGGATACCCTGGGAGCAAGGTGGGTGACAGGGGAAAAGAAGAAAGAGATCGGAGACAGCTGAGCAATGGGGCAGGGGCATCAGGACACCTGGCAAGAACCCAGATCCATAGCATGGGGACAGAAGACAGGCCAGGCTGATGGTCAGAAGGTCCCCAAGGAGCCCAGGGGGGTGGCCAGGGCACTGGGAGAAGACAGGGTCTGGGGTCTGCTGTCCATCACCATCCTGAGCTACTGAAAGTAGGAAGAGATACCCCCCAAGTTCAGATGGGGCTACAGCACAAAAGGCTTCAGCTTACTATTCTGTCAATTGGGCTACAGAGATGGGGTGTCCCTAGGGTCCCACAGGCTTGTAGAAAAGTCTGTTGGCCTTGGATCTCCATCCCTTACTCACTGTGCTCCCAGTCCTGGGAAAATGCTTTGTACTCCCTCGAGGTCCTTCTGAGCAGAGGACAGCCTGGGGGGTTGGGAGGCTGAGGACCTGGGTTTGCAGAACGTGGCAGACCACTGGGCCACTGGTCTAGGGACCAAGGTCAGGATCCTCGTTGTTGCAACCTCAGGGTCCCCATTTGGAAGATGTTCCAGAGTCAGTGCTCTGGTCAGGGTGAGGAGGACTTAGGAGGGAACAAAGTACCAGGACAGGAGACGGAAACGGGGAGCAGGTAGGCCTCTGAGGTTTCTTATATCACTCCCAGAGCCTACAGATCCTGCTCCTGGGAGAGAAACAGAGAAACACAGATAAGACAGAGACAGAGAATGAACACAGAGAGGGAACCAGGAGAAGTCACAGACTTTCTCCCATCAGGTTGGAAACAACATCCCATCATTGTGCTCCATTCTATTCCTTAAGTGCAGTCACACAGGCCATCCACCCTGTATGGGAGAGAATACCACAGGGATGTGTAACCATGATTTGGGAATGCCAGGAGCCACTGTGGGGACTTCCCAGCACATGGGCACAGATGAGGCCCTGGGACCTGGGCCCAAAACTATACCGTTCACTGCAACCTCCCACAGGGGCTGGGAGACAAGCAGGAGGAGGGTAACTTTGCCTGGATCCCAGAGCAGACCCAGGCCCCTGCTGAGCTGTGTTCTATGCCCCACCCAGCCTACAGCTCATCCTTGCATTGCCATTTGCGTGTCCCAGTCTCCTGTGATAGCAGGAACATATGTAGAGGTCCTAGCCCTGATGGCATCCCTAGAAGTAGAAGCCTGAAGACTCCACTGTGCCAGTGGGGAGCCTGGGGAGGCCCTGAGAGGCACAGAGTCTGTCCAAGCTCATAGTCCTGGGCATGAACAGGAGCCCAGTCTGAAGCCAGCTCTATGCCCTCACAGCAGGGGCACTGTCCTCACCCAGGCCTTGCAGAGGCTGTGCGTAGACTGTGTGGGTGTCACTGTATGGACAGGGTATGGGGTAGAGGGTGAGCATTGAGCAGCTGGGGGAGGGCAGCCCTCAGGGGGCTCTGTTGTGAGGATGAAGTCGGGTAAGTTGTCCCCAGGGGGCTCTGTTGTAAGGATGAAGTTGGATAAGGCGTCCCCAGGAAGTGGTGACCTCACTTCCCTGACAACAGTGCCCAACAGAATTTGGAACCTGGGTAACCAGGCACCCACATTCCAGATACAACCCCCTGCCCAGCTCATTTCTTTGGAGATCCTCGAAAGAAGAACATGTTTGCGTGTTGCATCCCAAAGTCCGGAGGCTGCAGGCTGAGGAAAGCACACCCTGCAAACACTCTCTCGCTGGGGATGTCATATCAGGGCTTCCTGACATCTCTTGTCACTTGGCCGGAAGTACAGAAAGGTGACGTCATGAGGCCCAGAGCCAGCCCCCAGCCCCATATGCTCTGATCTGACTGTGCAACCTCAAGCCCCCTTCCTATGCATGTGTGTGTGCGTATGTGTGTGTTTGTAAAGGAGGCTCACGTGGGATGCGCCCACCCCATTTAAGAGCAGGTTGACGAGGGGTCAGATGCCTGATGGGCAGGTCATGGGCACACCCCAGGTCAAGGCTGGCTGGGTAGGATGGGATGTGGGGGGCTGTGAGCTTCTCCCCGGGGTTTATCCTGTGTCCTGCAGGTATAGGTCCCTGTCCCAGGTGTGGGGCTGTGCATGCACAGGTCTGTGTCTGATCTGGGAGCAGCAGGGGGACTGGGCAGGAGGACAGTGAGGATGGCCAGGGAGGGCTGTGATGCATCCAGGCCGGCTACCTGTCCCTGTCTTTGCAGAACACCAGGGATGATGAAACAGGAATGAGGCTGGTGGACACCAGCTCCATCTTCCTGACACAGGGAGTGACCCTAAGGGGCTCTCCAGGAGCAGGGACTGGGGACTGCCTGGGAAGGCCTCTGACACTGCCAGGCCACTGTCCCTGCTGATACCACACCGGACTGTGGTCCAGCACATGGAGGCCGAGCCCAAGCGTGAGAAGGCCGGGGCTGGGTGTATGTGGGCATATGTGGGTGTCTGGAGATGGGACGGTGCTAGGCCCCACAGGCAGGAGACCCCAGAGGCTGGTGTGGGGCCAGGAGCAAGGACTAGGCCCAGAGCACCCAGCGAGTGGACTGCAGTTGGGGCGATGTCCCAGTGAGGGTTCCTTCCTGGTTGTAGCTTCTCTGGGAGACCCTGAGCTGAGCTCTGTCTCTGCAAAGGCACGTAAGCATGTTCTTCGTTCCAGGATCTCCAATGAAAGGAGATGAGCAGGGGGCTCTCTCTGGAATGTGGGGGACTGGATACCTGGGTCTAGCTCTGAGGAGCCAGAGCCGGCCCCAGCTTCACCCGCAGGTCCAGAGGGGGTGATGGTGCCTGGAGAGACATCAGCAGGAGACCAGGAGCCAGCAGGGAACCACGCACCTGCCCACAGAGAGCCCGACACTGTCCCAGAGGAGCTGGCACCTGCCCCTGCCCCAGCCCCTGCTCCTGCTTCAGTTCCAGCTCCTGTCCCTGCCCCTTCCCCTGCCCCAGCCCCTGCTCCCACCCCTGCTCCTGTTCCTGCCCCTGCCCCTGCCAGAGCCGCTCCCCCTTCCGCTGCCACAGCCTGTGCTCCTGCTCTTGCCTCTATCCTGGCTCCTGTCCCTGGCTCTATCTCAAACCCTGCTCTCAACCCTCTCAAATCCTGCTCCTGCAGGGCTCCCAGAGCCACACCCAGAGCCTGCAGCCCTGCTTGTCGGACAGTTATCCCTTGTTCTATCCCCAGACGACATCCTGTAGAAATATTTCGTCCCTACCTGTATATTCTTTCTCTCTGGTGCTTATTAACTGTTATTTTATCTTTCCATGTTCTGCATAGTTTATTATTTTTTTTAAATTACTTGTTTTCACTTGAACATGATATGAGCGTTAAGCACATTCCCAACGCTGTGCCACCACACCACAGAACATCACAGCAGGATATGTCCTTCCCCAAAGGAGACCCTGAACCCAAAGCCCTCCCTGTGCATTTCTCCTCCAGCCCAGCCTCTCGCAACCCCTCAGCTGCTTTCTCTCTCTGTTCCTTTACCTGTTCTGGATGTTTCTGTATATGGAATCACACAATATGTGCCTTTGTGTCTGTCCTATTTTCAAAGGGGACTCTTTTTTTTTTTTTCTGTGTTTATGTGACATAGAATTTCCCTTATTCGATATTGAAACCCCCGATGGATTACAGATGAGATGTAATCATAGAGGCCCCTTTAGGAATTATGAGCACAATCTCAGGCCCAAGACCCCTGTTGCTGCTGGGACACCACAGTCTGACCCCAGACAGGACACAGCTGGTTCCTCTTGTGGCCCACACGGAAACCAGGGAAATGCAGAAAGCTGGAAGACACACCACAGAGGGCAAGCACATCGCTCACAACCCAAGGCCAGAGAAAAGTTTCACCTGACTCTGCTCCAAACCAGGCTCCAAGTCACAGGGCTCCACAGGGACAGAGACCAAAGACATGCAAGTCCAGAAGGGAGGATAGGCATGTGGGGAGTATGTGTCAGAGATGCGGGAGCTCCCTGAGGAAGGGCTCTGGCAAAGGAAACCCTATGAAGGCAGCGCTGGCCACCCTCAGAGTGGCAGGTGTCTGGTCTGGGGACCGGCAGCCCTGGGAGGATGTGAAGAACCAGAGGTCCAATGCACGTTCCCCGGAGAGAAGGGTGATGGGCACCCCTGTTAGGAGAAGAGTGAGCAGCACCCATCCCAGGCTGCAGGTGCACCCATCACCTAGCAG